>NW_024037051.1:15116600-15158194 GCF_015706575.1 Patiria miniata
ATATCGCGTACGACTCCGAGGTCCAAATCCGAGTTGGCTCGCGTATGATTTGTCCTGTGTAGTGCGTATGGGCAGGGGCCAACTTTCAGTTGCAATTGTTTATTGTGTTATAGTGTATTAATAGGGAGTAGCTCCTCTTAGAAAAAGGAAATTTTTTAATTTTAGCTTAGATGTCCCTCCCCCTTTGTCATAGTTAGGTGTTTCCCCCCTGTTTGTTTATTTTTAGGTCCCCCTAGAAATCCTGCCACATGGTCAAGCCACTTTTAGTTCAACCAGCAGACCAACAGAGACAACTTCATAGTAGGCCTACATGTATACCCGTATCTTATGTTCCTCCAACTGGAGTGGTCTGTCCTGGTTTGAACTCTCTGCTCGTCATTTGGTTTTTTCTGCCCGAGTGTATTTTCTACACTGTAAGGTCCATAAATTCACACTGTGTGGGTTTTTTGGGTTTAGTCTTTTTTAAGCTTAGTCTTGATTTTCGTGGTTTTGGGTTTTATAATTGGCAGTGGATATTTTGCCGGAGATGGCAAACCTTTAGTAAACGTTAGCTTGCCGGATATGCTCTAACATAGCCTAATTATGCACAGTTACTGTTGTTACTTAGACATTTTCCAGTGACAAATTTTAGTCTGGCTCCATGCCAATATTATCGTTGTAACTTCGTATTCACAAGATGGGAATCAGACCATTTTATAATTTCGGACTTTATTTCTTTGCTTGCCGGCATTACCTCCGGCAAAATATCCACTATCTTTATAATTATCCAGTCATTTTGGAAGTTCTTGTATCGTCAGTCCACCTAAAACGACGACGATCTACTGTATTTTGAACTTAAGCACTCATTCAATTTGCGTTGGACACGCACGCGCACTGCAAGCGTAATACCTGCGCTGATTATGATGACTCAAGATAAATTAATTTTTGTCTTTTTTTGTTCGAAATCTAGAATTTGTGTCTGTGTCTCTATTTATTCAATTTCCTCGCAACTTTTCCTTTCAACTTCGATTCTGAAAGATAGTGGTTGAATTTTCACGGATAAATTGCAACTCAAAAAAATAATTGTGAGTATTATTGATGCCCCAATACTTGTCTTAGTCTTTGACATGTGTACAAGCCAGTAGTTGCTTTTCAACATGTTGATGATGTTCAATCAAGGCAGTGGATATTTTTGCCGGAGACAGCAAACCTTCAGTGAACGTTAGTTTGCCGGATATGCACTGAACATGCGCAGTTACTGTTTTTTTTTTTACTTAAACATTTTCCGTGACAAATTTTAGTCTTGCTCCATGCCAATATTATCGTTGTATTTCTGTATGTACAAGATGGGAATCATACCATTTATAATTTCGGACTTTATTTCCCTTTAAAAAAAAATCCTCCAGAGCCACAAATCTGAAAAAGAAAAAGTAATACTCTGCAATAAAATGTTTGAGACATTAAAATAAATAAAAGAAGAATATTCTTATTTATTTGGGGATGGAAAAAAAAAAACTTAAAATTGTGGCAGGGACCAGGATTCGAACTCGTGACATCCCACTCACCAGAGTCACTGCTTAAACCACTGCACCGACTGTGCTACACACACTTAGATGGGAATTATAATTCAGCCCTATCTTAAAGAGTACAGCGCCCTCTGTTGATATGGATTACCGCCGGCAACTACTAGTAAACGTTAGTTTGCCGGCGTTACCGCTGGCAAAATATCCACTATCTTCAATCAAAGGTATTTTGGTCAAGTTTTTTTGCGTGATTTTTGGCAACTTTTGTGGTGAACTATGGAATTGCAACATTGAGAATTTTTCCATAATGATTCCGAGTTCCACTTGGCCATGCGAACCGGCATCTAGCCCCATAAATGTGGCCTATTTACTGGACTGCCTCCGTAAACATGGCCACACATCCACATGTACAAAAACGTGTCGACTTTGCCAAATTTGATTTTCACATTTAGACTTACTTTGTAGGTTTTTTTTTGCTTTAGAAGCATTCTCACCCTCTATATAGGCTAATCAGAAAGTGCTGCCTTTTTCAGATGTCCATTTTTCGTGAATTTCCAGATACATTTGCACACGTTTGCGTATCAATTCAACATGAAATTTCACAAAAATTAGACATCTGAAAAAGGCAGCACTTTCTGAAAGCCTATATAGAGGGTGAGAATGTTAAGTTCTAAAGCAAAAAAAAAACCCTACAAAGTAAGCCTACATGTGAAAATCAAAATTTGGCAAAGTCGACACGTTTTTGTACATGTGGATGTGTGGCCTATATTTACGGAGGCAGTCCAGTAAATAGGCCACATTTATGGGGCTAACCGGCATCATGACCATGCTAACTGGGGCGCTATCCGAGAAGTAGGCCTAGAACTCCTTTTTTTGACATTTGGGATGTTGGTCTGTCACACTAGCATGACTAGCATCCCACTATCATGACTATGGTATTGACAGACCAACATCCCAAATGTCAAAAAGGAGTTCTACTTTTCGCATGTCCATGATGTCTAGCGCCCCAGTTAGCATGGTCATGATGGTTCGCATGGCCAAGTGGAACTCGGAAGCCTGCTGATATTCAACTTTCAGAAGGTGTACAATCAATAGGATTAGGAAGATGATCATGATATCGTCTTTTAACCTTACATAGGAAAGGGGTCCTAAAGTAAGGATTATACATCGTAGCATAAAATAGCCTACCTGAACAGCAATAAGTCTTTTTAAACGACCGCCATTTCAAAAGAAGCAATTGCAAGGCGTTAATACACCCATGGAGGTAGTAATTCTATGATACACCTGACATGACCTACATGTATCATCGAACGACGGCGCGGTCAGCGCTGAGCGCCCAGCTCTCACGGCAAGGTCGCCCAATGCGATGCACATGTGTCACTCTAACACCGGTCAATGAGGGCGCCATTCTATTAAAGGTTGCAACCTTGATCTCCATATGGAGATCAATGGTTGCAACCTATGGTTGCAACCATTGTATATACACAGTCTGTGTACATTGATATGGAGATCATGTTGCAACCCTTCAAGTAAATTCCCATAGACACTAGTGCTAAATGCCCATACTTCAAATTTCTTTTAAAAAATACTCGGATCTCACACAGGTGTTCAAGCTGTACAGAAAAATGATGATCAACATGTCATCTTTCGTTTTCCTTTCATTTTTCGGTGGTTGACCGTTAACATTTCCCTACAAACTAAGCCTAAATGTGAAATCAAAATTTGGCAAAGTGCGAAACGTTTTTTGTGCATGTGGATGTGTAGCGCGCGCCGGTGTGACAGGTAATTCTGTCCCCCTGGTAAATGTGTCCCCCGGACACATTTACCGGCTCGTGACCCGGTAAATGTGTCCGGGGGGACACTTTTACCGAGGTAAATGTGTCCCCCTCCAGGTAAAATGTCCCCCTGTCCAACGGTGATCAAAGTGTCCCCCTGGTATTGTGTCCCCATGCAGTATGTACTGAGAGCAGCAGCGTGTCGCACGCGCCAGTACATGCTGCAAGATTTGAGGTAGTGATTATAACCTGTGTACATATGCGTCTCCCTCTACAATGGAAATTCGTCCAATAGGAAATTTCGTTACGCGGCTATGATGGGAACACAGACCAATCCAAGGACACGTTGTATCATACTATCAATGAGACAAGGGCCATCGCCATGCATCGCCGCTGTGTTGACCCCATGGAGGAAGGAATAGACATGGTTGACCTATCGCGGTAGAATCGCGATAGACTTCACCGTCGAAACATTGTGTTCACGTATCATCTAATAGACTAGTTTAATTATTTTTTATATTCATGAAGGGCAGACTAAAACTTAGTCCAAAATGTGTACCTTGTAGAGTGAATTCATCAAATCAATAACCTTCCGGGTTTCAAAAGAGGGGGACAAAAAAACCTGGGGGACAGAAATACATGGATGGGACAGAATTACCTGGAGGGGGACAGAATTAACGGGCCAGGGAGGACACTTTTTACCTAGGTAATTCTGTCCCCCCCCCCGGACACTTTTACCGGGGGACAGAATTACCTTCCACACCGGCCGTGCACATGCTGTAGGTGCACCGTGCGCGTACCGCACCCGGCTCTTGTTGTGGGGTCGTATCATAAGTCCGACGCCGCCATAGAGTAAGGTTGCAGACCAGTAAATCGGTCCGAAATTGCCTACGCCGGCCAAATCACGATTTGCACGCCCTCAAAATCTTCAGTATTTGAGCATTCTGTGGGCCATGAACTTGAGGGTTTTTAGAAAATATGGTGTGGAGCCGTGCAAAGGACTGTGAGCTTGTAGTTCCGTTCAATTTTAAAGAAATGGGGTCCTTTAAAGCGCTCTATTTTACCATAACGTGTAGGCATCGTTTTTCAAAATGGCGATGGGCTTCTGGACAATTTTTCAGGGGTAATCATCTTCGGATGGAAATTTCTCCTGAAAGTCATCAGATGACCCCCCCCCCCCCAAAAAAAAAAGTCATAGAAAATTAAAGATGACGAAATAAGCTTTAATTTGATGTGTGTCTCGAACACCTTGGAGAGTTGTGACTATTTTCCCCAAATTTTCAAAGTGGGAGCATTTACCATTGTGGTCTAGGGAAGTTTATTTACTGGTCTGCAACCATATAAGTCCGACACCTCATCAGTCAGATGTCGGAAAATTGCGAAATTGTGTAAAAATAGCAAAAACACCAACTCCCTGATTTTTGGGCTTCCATCTGAGCGCAGGCTTGATAAAATTACGGTTGAAAAATTGGTCCTATTTGACTGAGAAAAATGGATGGATGCAACTTGTAAAATGGATACATGCAGGCTTGGGAACGATGTACCTACGTCTGGGGCTCACTCCAAAAGTTTCAAATCTGAAGCCTTGCCGATTTGTCACATAACAAGCTATAGTTTGTCAAAATCCATCCAAGTTAAGGTACCTTTAGACCGCGAGACATGAGAGCCATGTCGGCTGGCGCTGACAGCCCTTGCTAGGGGGCTTACTGCACAAAAACGAAACTGGGGGCATCATGTACCTACGTCTGGGGCTCACTCCAAAAGTTTCAAGTCTGAAGTCTTGCCGATTTGTCAGCTTGTTGGCCTATTCATCTGCTACATAACAAGCTATAGTTTGTCAAAATCCATCCATGTTAAGGTACCTTTAGACCGCGAGACATGAGAGCCATGTCGGGTGGCGCGACAGCCCTTGCTATGGGACTTACTGCACAAAAACGAAACTGGGGGTCATGTACATACGTCTGTGGCTCACTCCAAAGTTTCAAATCTGAAGCCTTGCCGATTTGTCACATAACAAGCTATAGTTTGTCAAAATCCATCCATGTTAAGGTACCTTTAGACCGCGAGACATGAGAGCCATGTCGGCTGGCGCTGAGAGCCCTTGCTATGGGACTTACTGCACAAAAACGAAACTGGGGGCATCATGTACCTACGTCTGAAGCTCACTCCAAAAGTTTCAAGTCTGAAGCCTTGCCGATTTGTCAGCTTGTTGGCCTATTCATCCGCTACATAACAAGTATAGTTTGTCAAAATCCATCCATGTTAAGGTACCTTTAGACCGCGAGACATGAGAGCCATGTCGGCTGGCGCTGACAGCCCTTGCCATGGGACTTACTGCACAAAAACGAAACTGGGGCATCATGTACCTACGTCTGAAGCTCACTCCAAATTTCAAGTCTGAGCCTTGCCGATTTGTCAGCTTGTTGGCCTATTCATCCGCTACATAACAAGATAGTTTGTCAAAATCCATCCATGTTAAGGTACCTTTAGACCGCGAGACATGAGAGCCATGTCGGCTGGCGCTGACAGCCCTTGCTATGGGACTTACTGCACAAAAACGAAACTGGGGCATCATGTACCTACGTCTGGGGCTCACTCCAAAAGTTTCAAGTCTGAAGCCTTGCCGATTTGTCAGCTTGTTGACCTATTCATCCGCTACATAACAAGTTATAGTTTGTCAAAATCCATCTATGTTAAGGTACCTTTAGACCGTGAGACATGAGAGCCATGTCGGCTGGCGCTGACAGCCCTTGCTATGGGACTTACTGCACAAAAACGAAACTGGGGGCATCATGTACCTTCGTCTGGGCTCACTCCAAAAGTTTCAAGTCTGAAGCCTTGCCGATTTGTCAGCTTGTTGGCCTATTCATCCGCTACATAACAAGTATAGTTTGTCAAAATCCATCTATGTTAAGGTACCTTTAGACCGCGAGACATGAGAGCCATGTCGGCTGGCGCTGACAGCCCTTGCTATGGGACTTACTGCACAAAAACGAAACTGGGGCATCATGTACCTACGTCTGAAGCTCACTCCAAAAGTTTCAAGTCTGAAGCCTTGCCGATTTGTCAGCTTGTTGGCCTATTCATCCGCTACTACATAACAAGTTATAGTTTGTCAAAATCCATCCATGTTAAGGTACCTTTAGACCCGCGAGACATGAGAGCCATGTCGGCTGGCGCTGACAGCCCTTGCTATGGGACTTACTGCACAAAAACGAAACTGGGGGCATCATGTACCTACGTCTGGGGCTCACTCCAAAAGTTTCAAGTCTGAAGCCTTGCCGATTTGTCAGCTTGTGGCCTATTCATCCGCTACATAACAAGCTATAGTTTGTCAAAATCCATCTATGTTAAGGTACCTTTAGACCGCGAGACATGAGAGCCATGTCGGCTGGCGCTGACAGCCCTTGCTATGGGACTTACTGCACAAAAACGAAAAGGGGCATCCGTACCTACGTCTGGGCTCACTCCAAAAGTTTCAAGTCTATCCTGCCGATTTGTCAGCTTGTTGGCCTATTCATCCGCTTCAAAATGGTACCAAGTTTTTTCCAAATCCATCCATGTTAAGGTACCTTCAGGTTGCGAGACTTACTGCACAAAAGCGAAAGAAGGGGCATCCGCTAACTACGTCTGGGCTTCATCGCCAAAAGTTTCGGATCTAATCGACCTTGCCGATTTGTCATGCTTGTTGCCCATTCATCCGCTTCAAAAGGTATAGTTTGTCAAAATCCATCCATGTTAAGGTACCTTCAGGCTGCGAGACATGGGAGCCAGGCGGGTTTGCGCTGACAGCCTCCCGTAGGGAATTACTGCACAAAAGCGAAAGAAGGGGCATCCGCTACTACGTCTGGGCTTTTCTCCAAAAGTTTCGGGTCTATAACCTGCCGATTTGCATGCGGGTTGGCCCATTCATCCGCTTCAAAAGGTACGAGTTTGTCCAGATCCATCCAGGTTAAGGTACCTTCAGGCTGCGAGACATGGAGAGCCATGTCGGCTGGCGCTGACAGCCCTTGCTATGGGACTTACTGCACAAAAACGAAACTGGGGGGCATATGTACTACGTCTGGGGCTCACTTCCAAAAGTTTCAAGTCTGAAGCCTTCCGATTTGTCATGCTTGTTGGCCCTATTCATCCCGCTACAAACAGTTATATTTTGTCAAAATCCATCCATGTTAAGGTACCTTTAGACTGCGATACATGAGAGCCATGTCGGGTGGCGCTGACAGCCCTTGCTATGGGACTTACTGCACAAAAACGAAAGGGGGCATCATGTACCTACTTCTGGGCTCACCTCCAAAAGTTTCAGTCTGAAGCCTTGCCGATTTGTCAGCGGTTGGCCCTTCATCCGCTTCATAACAGCTATAGTTTTGTCAAAATCCATCCATGTTAAGGTACCTTAGACCGCGAGACATGAGAGCCATGTCGGCTGGCGCTGACAGCCCTTGCCATGGGACTACTGCACAAATGCGAGACAGGGGCATCATGTACCTACGTCTGGGGCTCACTCCAAAAGTTTCAAGTCTATCAAGCCTTGCCGATTTGTCATTTGTCATCCTATTCATCCGCTCATAACAAGCTATAGTTTGTCAATATCCATCCATGTTAAGGTACCTTTAGACCGCGATAGCATGAGAGCCATGTTGGGTGGCGCTGACAGCCCTTGCCATGGGACTTACTGCACAAAACGAAACTGGGGGCATCATGTACCTCTACGTCTGAAGCTCACTCCAAAAGTTTCAAGTCTGAAGCCTTGCCGATTTGTCAGCTTGTGGCCATTCATCCGCTATCAAAAGCTATAGTTTGTCAAAATCCATCTATGTTAAGGTACCTTCAGGCGCGATACATGAGAGCCATGTCGGCTGGCGCTGACAGCCCTTGCTATGGGACTTACTGCACAAAAACGAAACTGGGGGCATCATGTACCTACTCTGGAGCTCACTCCAAAAGTTTCAAGTCTGAAGCCTGCCGATTTGTAAGCTTGTTGGCCTATTCATCCGCTACAAACACAGCTATAGTTTGTCAAAATCCATCCATGTTAAGGTACCTTTAGACCGCGAGACAGAGAGCCATGTTGGCTGGCGCTGACAGCCTTGCCATGGGACTTACTGCACAAAACGAAACTGGGGGCATCATGTACCTACGTCTGAAGCTCACTCCACAAAAGTTTCAAGTCTGAAGCCTTGCCGATTTGTCAGCTTGTTGGCCTATTCATCTGCTACACAACAATTATAGTTTGTCAAAATCCATTCATGTTAAGGTACCTTTAGACCGCGAGACATGAGAGCCATGTCGGCTGGCGCTGACAAAGCCCTTGCTATGGGACTTACTGCACAAAAACGAAACGGGGGCATCATGTACTACGTCTGGGGCTCACTTCCAAAAGTTTCAAGTCTGAAGCCTTGCCGATTTGTCAGCTTGTTGGCCTATTCATCCGCTACACATAACAAGCTATAGTTTGTCAAATCCATTATGTTTAGGTACCTTTAGACCGCGAGACATGAGAGCCATGTCGGCTGGCCCTGACAGCCCTTGCTATGGGACTAACTGCACAAAAACGAAACTGGGGGGCATCATGTACCTACGTCTGGGCTCACTCCAAAGTTTTTCAAGTCTGAAGCCTGGCCGATTTGTCAGCTTGTTGGCCTATTCATCCGCTAATGACATAACAAGCTATAAGTTTGTCAAACATCCATCCATGGTAAGGTACCTTCAGGCTGCGAGACATGGGAGCCAGGCGGGTTTCGCTGACAGGCCTCCCTAGGGGACTTGCTTCAAAATGGTACCGAGTTTGTCCAGATCCATCCAGGTTAAGGTACCTTCAGGCTGCGATACATGGGAGCCAGGCGGGTTGGCGCTGACAGGCCTCCCTATGGGACTTACTGCACAAAAGCGAAAGAAGGGGCATCCGCTGCTACTTCTGGAATTTTCTCCAAAAGTTTCGGGTCTATCGACCTGCCGATTTGCATGCGGGTTGGCCCATTCATCCGCTTCAAAATGGTACCGAGTTTGTCCAGATCCATCCAGGTTAAGGTACCTTCAGGCTGCGATACATGGGAGCCAGGCGGGTTGGCGCTGACAGGCCTCCCTATGGGACTTACTGCACAAAAGCGAAAGAAGGGGCATCCGCTGCTACTTCTGGGATTTTCTCCAAAAGTTTCGGGTCTATCGACCTGCCGATTTGCATGCGGTTGGCCCATTCATCCGCTTCAAAATGGTACCGAGTTTGTCCAGATCCATCCAGGTTAAGGTACCTTCAGGCTGCGATACATGGGAGCCAGGCGGGTTGGCGCTGACAGGCCTCCCTATGGGACTTACTGCACAAAAGCGAAAGAAGGGGCATCCGCTGCTACTTCTGGAATTTTCTCCAAAAGTTTCGGGTCTATCGACCTGCCGATTTGCATGCGGGTTGGCCCATTCATCCGCTTCAAAATGGTACCGAGTTTGTCCAGATCCATCCAGGTTAAGGTACCTTCAGGCTGCGATACATGGGAGCCAGGCGGGTTGGCGCTGACAGGCCTCCCTATGGGACTTACTGCACAAAAGCGAAAGAAGGGGCATCCGCTGCTACTTCTGGGATTTTCTCCAAAAGTTTCGGGTCTATCGACCTGCCGATTTGCATGCGGGTTGGCCCATTCATCCGCTTCAAAATGGTACCGAGTTTGTCCAGATCCATCCAGGTTAAGGTACCTTCAGGCTGCGATACATGGGAGCCAGGCGGGTTGGCGCTGACAGGCCTCCCTATGGGACTTACTGCACAAAAGCGAAAGAAGGGGCATCCGCTGCTACTTCTGGGATTTTCTCCAAAAGTTTCGGGTCTATCGACCTGCCGATTTGCATGCGGGTTGGCCCATTCATCCGCTTCAAAATGGTACCGAGTTTGTCCAGATCCATCCAGGTTAAGGTACCTTCAGGCTGCGATACATGGGAGCCAGGCGGGTTGGCGCTGACAGGCCTCCCTATGGGACTTACTGCACAAAAGCGAAAGAAGGGGCATCCGCTGCTACTTCTGGGATTTTCTCCAAAGTTTCGGGTCTATCGACCTGCCGATTTGCATGCGGGTTGGCCCATTCATCCGCTTCAAAATGGTACCGAGTTTGTCCAGATCCATCCAGGTTAAGGTACCTTCAGGCTGCGATACATGGGAGCCAGGCGGGTTGGCGCTGACAGGCCTCCCTATGGGACTTACTGCACAAAAGCGAAAGAAGGGGCATCCGCTGCTACTTCTGGGATTTTCTCCAAAAGTTTCGGGTCTATCGACCTGCCGATTTGCATGCGGGTTGGCCCATTCATCCGCTTCAAAATGGTACCGAGTTTGTCCAGATCCATCCAGGTTAAGGTACCTTCAGGCTGCGATACATGGGAGCCAGGCGGGTTGGCGCTGACAGGCCTCCCTATGGGACTTACTGCACAAAAGCGAAAGAAGGGGCATCCGCTGCTACTTCTGGGATTTTCTCCAAAAGTTTCGGGTCTATCGACCTGCCGATTTGCATGCGGGTTGGCCCATTCATCCGCTTCAAAATGGTACCGAGTTTGTCCAGATCCATCCAGGTTAAGGTACCTTCAGGCTGCGATACATGGGAGCCAGGCGGGTTGGCGCTGACAGGCCTCCCTATGGGACTTACTGCACAAAAGCGAAAGAAGGGGCATCCGCTGCTACTTCTGGGATTTTCTCCAAAAGTTTCGGGTCTATCGACCTGCCGATTTGCATGCGGGTTGGCCCATTCATCCGCTTCAAAATGGTACCGAGTTTGTCCAGATCCATCCAGGTTAAGGTACCTTCAGGCTGCGATACATGGGAGCCAGGCGGGTTGGCGCTGACAGGCCTCCCTATGGGACTTACTGCACAAAAGCGAAAGAAGGGGCATCCGCTGCTACTTCTGGGATTTTCTCCAAAAGTTTCGGGTCTATCGACCTGCCGATTTGCATGCGGGTTGGCCCATTCATCCGCTTCAAAATGGTACCGAGTTTGTCCAGATCCATCCAGGTTAAGGTACCTTCAGGCTGCGATACATGGGAGCCAGGCGGGTTGGCGCTGACAGGCCTCCCTATGGGACTTACTGCACAAAAGCGAAAGAAGGGGCATCCGCTGCTACTTCTGGGATTTTCTCCAAAAGTTTCGGGTCTATCGACCTGCCGATTTGCATGCGGGTTGGCCCATTCATCCGCTTCAAAATGGTACCGAGTTTGTCCAGATCCATCCAGGTTAAGGTACCTTCAGGCTGCGATACATGGGAGCCAGGCGGGTTGGCGCTGACAGGCCTCCCTATGGGACTTACTGCACAAAAGCGAAAGAAGGGGCATCCGCTGCTACTTCTGGGATTTTCTCCAAAAGTTTCGGGTCTATCGACCTGCCGATTTGCATGCGGGTTGGCCCATTCATCCGCTTCAAAATGGTACCGAGTTTGTCCAGATCCATCCAGGTTAAGGTACCTTCAGGCTGCGATACATGGGAGCCAGGCGGGTTGGCGCTGACAGGCCTCCCTATGGGACTTACTGCACAAAAGCGAAAGAAGGGGCATCCGCTGCTACTTCTGGGATTTTCTCCAAAAGTTTCGGGTCTATCGACCTGCCGATTTGCATGCGGGTTGGCCCATTCATCCGCTTCAAAATGGTACCGAGTTTGTCCAGATCCATCCAGGTTAAGGTACCTTCAGGCTGCGATACATGGGAGCCAGGCGGGTTGGCGCTGACAGGCCTCCCTATGGGACTTACTGCACAAAAGCGAAAGAAGGGGCATCCGCTGCTACTTCTGGGATTTTCTCCAAAAGTTTCGGGTCTATCGACCTGCCGATTTGCATGCGGGTTGGCCCATTCATCCGCTTCAAAATGGTACCGAGTTTGTCCAGATCCATCCAGGTTAAGGTACCTTCAGGCTGCGATACATGGGAGCCAGGCGGGTTGGCGCTGACAGGCCTCCCTATGGGACTTACTGCACAAAAGCGAAAGAAGGGGCATCCGCTGCTACTTCTGGGATTTTCTCCAAAAGTTTCGGGTCTATCGACCTGCCGATTTGCATGCGGGTTGGCCCATTCATCCGCTTCAAAATGGTACCGAGTTTGTCCAGATCCATCCAGGTTAAGGTACCTTCAGGCTGCGATACATGGGAGCCAGGCGGGTTGGCGCTGACAGGCCTCCCTATGGGACTTACTGCACAAAAGCGAAAGAAGGGGCATCCGCTGCTACTTCTGGGATTTTCTCCAAAAGTTTCGGGTCTATCGACCTGCCGATTTGCATGCGGGTTGGCCCATTCATCCGCTTCAAAATGGTACCGAGTTTGTCCAGATCCATCCAGGTTAAGGTACCTTCAGGCTGCGATACATGGGAGCCAGGCGGGTTGGCGCTGACAGGCCTCCCTATGGGACTTACTGCACAAAAGCGAAAGAAGGGGCATCCGCTGCTACTTCTGGGATTTTCTCCAAAAGTTTCGGGTCTATCGACCTGCCGATTTGCATGCGGGTTGGCCCATTCATCCGCTTCAAAATGGTACCGAGTTTGTCCAGATCCATCCAGGTTAAGGTACCTTCAGGCTGCGATACATGGGAGCCAGGCGGGTTGGCGCTGACAGGCCTCCCTATGGGACTTACTGCACAAAAGCGAAAGAAGGGGCATCCGCTGCTACTTCTGGGATTTTCTCCAAAAGTTTCGGGTCTATCGACCTGCCGATTTGCATGCGGGTTGGCCCATTCATCCGCTTCAAAATGGTACCGAGTTTGTCCAGATCCATCCAGGTTAAGGTACCTTCAGGCTGCGATACATGGGAGCCAGGCGGGTTGGCGCTGACAGGCCTCCCTATGGGACTTACTGCACAAAAGCGAAAGAAGGGGCATCCGCTGCTACTTCTGGGATTTTCTCCAAAAGTTTCGGGTCTATCGACCTGCCGATTTGCATGCGGGTTGGCCCATTCATCCGCTTCAAAATGGTACCGAGTTTGTCCAGATCCATCCAGGTTAAGGTACCTTCAGGCTGCGATACATGGGAGCCAGGCGGGTTGGCGCTGACAGGCCTCCCTATGGGACTTACTGCACAAAAGCGAAAGAAGGGGCATCCGCTGCTACTTCTGGGATTTTCTCCAAAAGTTTCGGGTCTATCGACCTGCCGATTTGCATGCGGGTTGGCCCATTCATCCGCTTCAAAATGGTACCGAGTTTGTCCAGATCCATCCAGGTTAAGGTACCTTCAGGCTGCGATACATGGGAGCCAGGCGGGTTGGCGCTGACAGGCCTCCCTATGGGACTTACTGCACAAAAGCGAAAGAAGGGGCATCCGCTGCTACTTCTGGGATTTTCTCCAAAAGTTTCGGGTCTATCGACCTGCCGATTTGCATGCGGGTTGGCCCATTCATCCGCTTCAAAATGGTACCGAGTTTGTCCAGATCCATCCAGGTTAAGGTACCTTCAGGCTGCGATACATGGGAGCCAGGCGGGTTGGCGCTGACAGGCCTCCCTATGGGACTTACTGCACAAAAGCGAAAGAAGGGGCATCCGCTGCTACTTCTGGGATTTTCTCCAAAAGTTTCGGGTCTATCGACCTGCCGATTTGCATGCGGGTTGGCCCATTCATCCGCTTCAAAATGGTACCGAGTTTGTCCAGATCCATCCAGGTTAAGGTACCTTCAGGCTGCGATACATGGGAGCCAGGCGGGTTGGCGCTGACAGGCCTCCCTATGGGACTTACTGCACAAAAGCGAAAGAAGGGGCATCCGCTGCTACTTCTGGGATTTTCTCCAAAAGTTTCGGGTCTATCGACCTGCCGATTTGCATGCGGGTTGGCCCATTCATCCGCTTCAAAATGGTACCGAGTTTGTCCAGATCCATCCAGGTTAAGGTACCTTCAGGCTGCGATACATGGGAGCCAGGCGGGTTGGCGCTGACAGGCCTCCCTATGGGACTTACTGCACAAAAGCGAAAGAAGGGGCATCCGCTGCTACTTCTGGGATTTTCTCCAAAAGTTTCGGGTCTATCGACCTGCCGATTTGCATGCGGGTTGGCCCATTCATCCGCTTCAAAATGGTACCGAGTTTGTCCAGATCCATCCAGGTTAAGGTACCTTCAGGCTGCGATACATGGGAGCCAGGCGGGTTGGCGCTGACAGGCCTCCCTATGGGACTTACTGCACAAAAGCGAAAGAAGGGGCATCCGCTGCTACTTCTGGGATTTTCTCCAAAAGTTTCGGGTCTATCGACCTGCCGATTTGCATGCGGGTTGGCCCATTCATCCGCTTCAAAATGGTACCGAGTTTGTCCAGATCCATCCAGGTTAAGGTACCTTCAGGCTGCGATACATGGGAGCCAGGCGGGTTGGCGCTGACAGGCCTCCCTATGGGACTTACTGCACAAAAGCGAAAGAAGGGGCATCCGCTGCTACTTCTGGGATTTTCTCCAAAAGTTTCGGGTCTATCGACCTGCCGATTTGCATGCGGGTTGGCCCATTCATCCGCTTCAAAATGGTACCGAGTTTGTCCAGATCCATCCAGGTTAAGGTACCTTCAGGCTGCGATACATGGGAGCCAGGCGGGTTGGCGCTGACAGGCCTCCCTATGGGACTTACTGCACAAAAGCGAAAGAAGGGGCATCCGCTGCTACTTCTGGGATTTTCTCCAAAAGTTTCGGGTCTATCGACCTGCCGATTTGCATGCGGGTTGGCCCATTCATCCGCTTCAAAATGGTACCGAGTTTGTCCAGATCCATCCAGGTTAAGGTACCTTCAGGCTGCGATACATGGGAGCCAGGCGGGTTGGCGCTGACAGGCCTCCCTATGGGACTTACTGCACAAAAGCGAAAGAAGGGGCATCCGCTGCTACTTCTGGATTTTCTCCAAAAGTTTCGGGTCTATCGACCTGCCGATTTGCATGCGGGTTGGCCCATTCATCCGCTTCAAAATGGTACCGAGTTTGTCCAGATCCATCCAGGTTAAGGTACCTTCAGGCTGCGATACATGGGAGCCAGGCGGGTTGGCGCTGACAGGCCTCCCTATGGGACTTACTGCACAAAAGCGAAAGAAGGGGCATCCGCTGCTACTTCTGGGATTTTCTCCAAAAGTTTCGGGTCTATCGACCTGCCGATTTGCATGCGGGTTGGCCCATTCATCCGCTTCAAAATGGTACCGAGTTTGTCCAGATCCATCCAGGTTAAGGTACCTTCAGGCTGCGATACATGGGAGCCAGGCGGGTTGGCGCTGACAGGCCTCCCTATGGGACTTACTGCACAAAAGCGAAAGAAGGGGCATCCGCTGCTACTTCTGGGATTTTCTCCAAAAGTTTCGGGTCTATCGACCTGCCGATTTGCATGCGGGTTGGCCCATTCATCCGCTTCAAAATGGTACCGAGTTTGTCCAGATCCATCCAGGTTAAGGTACCTTCAGGCTGCGATACATGGGAGCCAGGCGGGTTGGCGCTGACAGGCCTCCCTATGGGACTTACTGCACAAAAGCGAAAGAAGGGGCATCCGCTGCTACTTCTGGGATTTTCTCCAAAAGTTTCGGGTCTATCGACCTGCCGATTTGCATGCGGGTTGGCCCATTCATCCGCTTCAAAATGGTACCGAGTTTGTCCAGATCCATCCAGGTTAAGGTACCTTCAGGCTGCGATACATGGGAGCCAGGCGGGTTGGCGCTGACAGGCCTCCCTATGGGACTTACTGCACAAAAGCGAAAGAAGGGGCATCCGCTGCTACTTCTGGGATTTTCTCCAAAAGTTTCGGGTCTATCGACCTGCCGATTTGCATGCGGGTTGGCCCATTCATCCGCTTCAAAATGGTACCGAGTTTGTCCAGATCCATCCAGGTTAAGGTACCTTCAGGCTGCGATACATGGGAGCCAGGCGGGTTGGCGCTGACAGGCCTCCCTATGGGACTTACTGCACAAAAGCGAAAGAAGGGGCATCCGCTGCTACTTCTGGGATTTTCTCCAAAAGTTTCGGGTCTATCGACCTGCCGATTTGCATGCGGGTTGGCCCATTCATCCGCTTCAAAATGGTACCGAGTTTGTCCAGATCCATCCAGGTTAAGGTACCTTCAGGCTGCGATACATGGGAGCCAGGCGGGTTGGCGCTGACAGGCCTCCCTATGGGACTTACTGCACAAAAGCGAAAGAAGGGGCATCCGCTGCTACTTCTGGGATTTTCTCCAAAAGTTTCGGGTCTATCGACCTGCCGATTTGCATGCGGGTTGGCCCATTCATCCGCTTCAAAATGGTACCGAGTTTGTCCAGATCCATCCAGGTTAAGGTACCTTCAGGCTGCGATACATGGGAGCCAGGCGGGTTGGCGCTGACAGGCCTCCCTATGGGACTTACTGCACAAAAGCGAAAGAAGGGGCATCCGCTGCTACTTCTGGGATTTTCTCCAAAAGTTTCGGGTCTATCGACCTGCCGATTTGCATGCGGGTTGGCCCATTCATCCGCTTCAAAATGGTACCGAGTTTGTCCAGATCCATCCAGGTTAAGGTACCTTCAGGCTGCGATACATGGGAGCCAGGCGGGTTGGCGCTGACAGGCCTCCCTATGGGACTTACTGCACAAAAGCGAAAGAAGGGGCATCCGCTGCTACTTCTGGGATTTTCTCCAAAAGTTTCGGGTCTATCGACCTGCCGATTTGCATGCGGGTTGGCCCATTCATCCGCTTCAAAATGGTACCGAGTTTGTCCAGATCCATCCAGGTTAAGGTACCTTCAGGCTGCGATACATGGGAGCCAGGCGGGTTGGCGCTGACAGGCCTCCCTATGGGACTTACTGCACAAAAGCGAAAGAAGGGGCATCCGCTGCTACTTCTGGGATTTTCTCCAAAAGTTTCGGGTCTATCGACCTGCCGATTTGCATGCGGGTTGGCCCATTCATCCGCTTCAAAATGGTACCGAGTTTGTCCAGATCCATCCAGGTTAAGGTACCTTCAGGCTGCGATACATGGGAGCCAGGCGGGTTGGCGCTGACAGGCCTCCCTATGGGACTTACTGCACAAAAGCGAAAGAAGGGGCATCCGCTGCTACTTCTGGGATTTTCTCCAAAAGTTTCGGGTCTATCGACCTGCCGATTTGCATGCGGGTTGGCCCATTCATCCGCTTCAAAATGGTACCGAGTTTGTCCAGATCCATCCAGGTTAAGGTACCTTCAGGCTGCGATACATGGGAGCCAGGCGGGTTGGCGCTGACAGGCCTCCCTATGGGACTTACTGCACAAAAGCGAAAGAAGGGGCATCCGCTGCTACTTCTGGGATTTTCTCCAAAAGTTTCGGGTCTATCGACCTGCCGATTTGCATGCGGGTTGGCCCATTCATCCGCTTCAAAATGGTACCGAGTTTGTCCAGATCCATCCAGGTTAAGGTACCTTCAGGCTGCGATACATGGGAGCCAGGCGGGTTGGCGCTGACAGGCCTCCCTATGGGACTTACTGCACAAAAGCGAAAGAAGGGGCATCCGCTGCTACTTCTGGGATTTTCTCCAAAAGTTTCGGGTCTATCGACCTGCCGATTTGCATGCGGGTTGGCCCATTCATCCGCTTCAAAATGGTACCGAGTTTGTCCAGATCCATCCAGGTTAAGGTACCTTCAGGCTGCGATACATGGGAGCCAGGCGGGTTGGCGCTGACAGGCCTCCCTATGGGACTTACTGCACAAAAGCGAAAGAAGGGGCATCCGCTGCTACTTCTGGGATTTTCTCCAAAAGTTTCGGGTCTATCGACCTGCCGATTTGCATGCGGGTTGGCCCATTCATCCGCTTCAAAATGGTACCGAGTTTGTCCAGATCCATCCAGGTTAAGGTACCTTCAGGCTGCGATACATGGGAGCCAGGCGGGTTGGCGCTGACAGGCCTCCCTATGGGACTTACTGCACAAAAGCGAAAGAAGGGGCATCCGCTGCTACTTCTGGGATTTTCTCCAAAAGTTTCGGGTCTATCGACCTGCCGATTTGCATGCGGGTTGGCCCATTCATCCGCTTCAAAATGGTACCGAGTTTGTCCAGATCCATCCAGGTTAAGGTACCTTCAGGCTGCGATACATGGGAGCCAGGCGGGTTGGCGCTGACAGGCCTCCCTATGGGACTTACTGCACAAAAGCGAAAGAAGGGGCATCCGCTGCTACTTCTGGGATTTTCTCCAAAAGTTTCGGGTCTATCGACCTGCCGATTTGCATGCGGGTTGGCCCATTCATCCGCTTCAAAATGGTACCGAGTTTGTCCAGATCCATCCAGGTTAAGGTACCTTCAGGCTGCGATACATGGGAGCCAGGCGGGTTGGCGCTGACAGGCCTCCCTATGGGACTTACTGCACAAAAGCGAAAGAAGGGGCATCCGCTGCTACTTCTGGGATTTTCTCCAAAAGTTTCGGGTCTATCGACCTGCCGATTTGCATGCGGGTTGGCCCATTCATCCGCTTCAAAATGGTACCGAGTTTGTCCAGATCCATCCAGGTTAAGGTACCTTCAGGCTGCGATACATGGGAGCCAGGCGGGTTGGCGCTGACAGGCCTCCCTATGGGACTTACTGCACAAAAGCGAAAGAAGGGGCATCCGCTGCTACTTCTGGGATTTTCTCCAAAAGTTTCGGGTCTATCGACCTGCCGATTTGCATGCGGGTTGGCCCATTCATCCGCTTCAAAATGGTACCGAGTTTGTCCAGATCCATCCAGGTTAAGGTACCTTCAGGCTGCGATACATGGGAGCCAGGCGGGTTGGCGCTGACAGGCCTCCCTATGGGACTTACTGCACAAAAGCGAAAGAAGGGGCATCCGCTGCTACTTCTGGGATTTTCTCCAAAAGTTTCGGGTCTATCGACCTGCCGATTTGCATGCGGGTTGGCCCATTCATCCGCTTCAAAATGGTACCGAGTTTGTCCAGATCCATCCAGGTTAAGGTACCTTCAGGCTGCGATACATGGGAGCCAGGCGGGTTGGCGCTGACAGGCCTCCCTATGGGACTTACTGCACAAAAGCGAAAGAAGGGGCATCCGCTGCTACTTCTGGGATTTTCTCCAAAAGTTTCGGGTCTATCGACCTGCCGATTTGCATGCGGGTTGGCCCATTCATCCGCTTCAAAATGGTACCGAGTTTGTCCAGATCCATCCAGGTTAAGGTACCTTCAGGCTGCGATACATGGGAGCCAGGCGGGTTGGCGCTGACAGGCCTCCCTATGGGACTTACTGCACAAAAGCGAAAGAAGGGGCATCCGCTGCTACTTCTGGGATTTTCTCCAAAAGTTTCGGGTCTATCGACCTGCCGATTTGCATGCGGGTTGGCCCATTCATCCGCTTCAAAATGGTACCGAGTTTGTCCAGATCCATCCAGGTTAAGGTACCTTCAGGCTGCGATACATGGGAGCCAGGCGGGTTGGCGCTGACAGGCCTCCCTATGGGACTTACTGCACAAAAGCGAAAGAAGGGGCATCCGCTGCTACTTCTGGGATTTTCTCCAAAAGTTTCGGGTCTATCGACCTGCCGATTTGCATGCGGGTTGGCCCATTCATCCGCTTCAAAATGGTACCGAGTTTGTCCAGATCCATCCAGGTTAAGGTACCTTCAGGCTGCGATACATGGGAGCCAGGCGGGTTGGCGCTGACAGGCCTCCCTATGGGACTTACTGCACAAAAGCGAAAGAAGGGGCATCCGCTGCTACTTCTGGGATTTTCTCCAAAAGTTTCGGGTCTATCGACCTGCCGATTTGCATGCGGGTTGGCCCATTCATCCGCTTCAAAATGGTACCGAGTTTGTCCAGATCCATCCAGGTTAAGGTACCTTCAGGCTGCGATACATGGGAGCCAGGCGGGTTGGCGCTGACAGGCCTCCCTATGGGACTTACTGCACAAAAGCGAAAGAAGGGGCATCCGCTGCTACTTCTGGGATTTTCTCCAAAAGTTTCGGGTCTATCGACCTGCCGATTTGCATGCGGGTTGGCCCATTCATCCGCTTCAAAATGGTACCGAGTTTGTCCAGATCCATCCAGGTTAAGGTACCTTCAGGCTGCGATACATGGGAGCCAGGCGGGTTGGCGCTGACAGGCCTCCCTATGGGACTTACTGCACAAAAGCGAAAGAAGGGGCATCCGCTGCTACTTCTGGGATTTTCTCCAAAAGTTTCGGGTCTATCGACCTGCCGATTTGCATGCGGGTTGGCCCATTCATCCGCTTCAAAATGGTACCGAGTTTGTCCAGATCCATCCAGGTTAAGGTACCTTCAGGCTGCGATACATGGGAGCCAGGCGGGTTGGCGCTGACAGGCCTCCCTATGGGACTTACTGCACAAAAGCGAAAGAAGGGGCATCCGCTGCTACTTCTGGATTTTCTCCAAAAGTTTCGGGTCTATCGACCTGCCGATTTGCATGCGGGTTGGCCCATTCATCCGCTTCAAAATGGTACCGAGTTTGTCCAGATCCATCCAGGTTAAGGTACCTTCAGGCTGCGATACATGGGAGCCAGGCGGGTTGGCGCTGACAGGCCTCCCTATGGGACTTACTGCACAAAAGCGAAAGAAGGGGCATCCGCTGCTACTTCTGGGATTTTCTCCAAAAGTTTCGGGTCTATCGACCTGCCGATTTGCATGCGGGTTGGCCCATTCATCCGCTTCAAAATGGTACCGAGTTTGTCCAGATCCATCCAGGTTAAGGTACCTTCAGGCTGCGATACATGGGAGCCAGGCGGGTTGGCGCTGACAGGCCTCCCTATGGGACTTACTGCACAAAAGCGAAAGAAGGGGCATCCGCTGCTACTTCTGGATTTTCTCCAAAAGTTTCGGGTCTATCGACCTGCCGATTTGCATGCGGGTTGGCCCATTCATCCGCTTCAAAATGGTACCGAGTTTGTCCAGATCCATCCAGGTTAAGGTACCTTCAGGCTGCGATACATGGGAGCCAGGCGGGTTGGCGCTGACAGGCCTCCCTATGGGACTTACTGCACAAAAGCGAAAGAAGGGGCATCCGCTGCTACTTCTGGGATTTTCTCCAAAAGTTTCGGGTCTATCGACCTGCCGATTTGCATGCGGGTTGGCCCATTCATCCGCTTCAAAATGGTACCGAGTTTGTCCAGATCCATCCAGGTTAAGGTACCTTCAGGCTGCGATACATGGGAGCCAGGCGGGTTGGCGCTGACAGGCCTCCCTATGGGACTTACTGCACAAAAGCGAAAGAAGGGGCATCCGCTGCTACTTCTGGGATTTTCTCCAAAAGTTTCGGGTCTATCGACCTGCCGATTTGCATGCGGGTTGGCCCATTCATCCGCTTCAAAATGGTACCGAGTTTGTCCAGATCCATCCAGGTTAAGGTACCTTCAGGCTGCGATACATGGGAGCCAGGCGGGTTGGCGCTGACAGGCCTCCCTATGGGACTTACTGCACAAAAGCGAAAGAAGGGGCATCCGCTGCTACTTCTGGGATTTTCTCCAAAAGTTTCGGGTCTATCGACCTGCCGATTTGCATGCGGGTTGGCCCATTCATCCGCTTCAAAATGGTACCGAGTTTGTCCAGATCCATCCAGGTTAAGGTACCTTCAGGCTGCGATACATGGGAGCCAGGCGGGTTGGCGCTGACAGGCCTCCCTATGGGACTTACTGCACAAAAGCGAAAGAAGGGGCATCCGCTGCTACTTCTGGGATTTTCTCCAAAAGTTTCGGGTCTATCGACCTGCCGATTTGCATGCGGGTTGGCCCATTCATCCGCTTCAAAATGGTACCGAGTTTGTCCAGATCCATCCAGGTTAAGGTACCTTCAGGCTGCGATACATGGGAGCCAGGCGGGTTGGCGCTGACAGGCCTCCCTATGGGACTTACTGCACAAAAGCGAAAGAAGGGGCATCCGCTGCTACTTCTGGGATTTTCTCCAAAAGTTTCGGGTCTATCGACCTGCCGATTTGCATGCGGGTTGGCCCATTCATCCGCTTCAAAATGGTACCGAGTTTGTCCAGATCCATCCAGGTTAAGGTACCTTCAGGCTGCGATACATGGGAGCCAGGCGGGTTGGCGCTGACAGGCCTCCCTATGGGACTTACTGCACAAAAGCGAAAGAAGGGGCATCCGCTGCTACTTCTGGGATTTTCTCCAAAAGTTTCGGGTCTATCGACCTGCCGATTTGCATGCGGGTTGGCCCATTCATCCGCTTCAAAATGGTACCGAGTTTGTCCAGATCCATCCAGGTTAAGGTACCTTCAGGCTGCGATACATGGGAGCCAGGCGGGTTGGCGCTGACAGGCCTCCCTATGGGACTTACTGCACAAAAGCGAAAGAAGGGGCATCCGCTGCTACTTCTGGGATTTTCTCCAAAAGTTTCGGGTCTATCGACCTGCCGATTTGCATGCGGGTTGGCCCATTCATCCGCTTCAAAATGGTACCGAGTTTGTCCAGATCCATCCAGGTTAAGGTACCTTCAGGCTGCGATACATGGGAGCCAGGCGGGTTGGCGCTGACAGGCCTCCCTATGGGACTTACTGCACAAAAGCGAAAGAAGGGGCATCCGCTGCTACTTCTGGGATTTTCTCCAAAAGTTTCGGGTCTATCGACCTGCCGATTTGCATGCGGGTTGGCCCATTCATCCGCTTCAAAATGGTACCGAGTTTGTCCAGATCCATCCAGGTTAAGGTACCTTCAGGCTGCGATACATGGGAGCCAGGCGGGTTGGCGCTGACAGGCCTCCCTATGGGACTTACTGCACAAAAGCGAAAGAAGGGGCATCCGCTGCTACTTCTGGGATTTTCTCCAAAAGTTTCGGGTCTATCGACCTGCCGATTTGCATGCGGGTTGGCCCATTCATCCGCTTCAAAATGGTACCGAGTTTGTCCAGATCCATCCAGGTTAAGGTACCTTCAGGCTGCGATACATGGGAGCCAGGCGGGTTGGCGCTGACAGGCCTCCCTATGGGACTTACTGCACAAAAGCGAAAGAAGGGGCATCCGCTGCTACTTCTGGGATTTTCTCCAAAAGTTTCGGGTCTATCGACCTGCCGATTTGCATGCGGGTTGGCCCATTCATCCGCTTCAAAATGGTACCGAGTTTGTCCAGATCCATCCAGGTTAAGGTACCTTCAGGCTGCGATACATGGGAGCCAGGCGGGTTGGCGCTGACAGGCCTCCCTATGGGACTTACTGCACAAAAGCGAAAGAAGGGGCATCCGCTGCTACTTCTGGGATTTTCTCCAAAAGTTTCGGGTCTATCGACCTGCCGATTTGCATGCGGGTTGGCCCATTCATCCGCTTCAAAATGGTACCGAGTTTGTCCAGATCCATCCAGGTTAAGGTACCTTCAGGCTGCGATACATGGGAGCCAGGCGGGTTGGCGCTGACAGGCCTCCCTATGGGACTTACTGCACAAAAGCGAAAGAAGGGGCATCCGCTGCTACTTCTGGGATTTTCTCCAAAAGTTTCGGGTCTATCGACCTGCCGATTTGCATGCGGGTTGGCCCATTCATCCGCTTCAAAATGGTACCGAGTTTGTCCAGATCCATCCAGGTTAAGGTACCTTCAGGCTGCGATACATGGGAGCCAGGCGGGTTGGCGCTGACAGGCCTCCCTATGGGACTTACTGCACAAAAGCGAAAGAAGGGGCATCCGCTGCTACTTCTGGGATTTTCTCCAAAAGTTTCGGGTCTATCGACCTGCCGATTTGCATGCGGGTTGGCCCATTCATCCGCTTCAAAATGGTACCGAGTTTGTCCAGATCCATCCAGGTTAAGGTACCTTCAGGCTGCGATACATGGGAGCCAGGCGGGTTGGCGCTGACAGGCCTCCCTATGGGACTTACTGCACAAAAGCGAAAGAAGGGGCATCCGCTGCTACTTCTGGGATTTTCTCCAAAAGTTTCGGGTCTATCGACCTGCCGATTTGCATGCGGGTTGGCCCATTCATCCGCTTCAAAATGGTACCGAGTTTGTCCAGATCCATCCAGGTTAAGGTACCTTCAGGCTGCGATACATGGGAGCCAGGCGGGTTGGCGCTGACAGGCCTCCCTATGGGACTTACTGCACAAAAGCGAAAGAAGGGGCATCCGCTGCTACTTCTGGGATTTTCTCCAAAAGTTTCGGGTCTATCGACCTGCCGATTTGCATGCGGGTTGGCCCATTCATCCGCTTCAAAATGGTACCGAGTTTGTCCAGATCCATCCAGGTTAAGGTACCTTCAGGCTGCGATACATGGGAGCCAGGCGGGTTGGCGCTGACAGGCCTCCCTATGGGACTTACTGCACAAAAGCGAAAGAAGGGGCATCCGCTGCTACTTCTGGGATTTTCTCCAAAAGTTTCGGGTCTATCGACCTGCCGATTTGCATGCGGGTTGGCCCATTCATCCGCTTCAAAATGGTACCGAGTTTGTCCAGATCCATCCAGGTTAAGGTACCTTCAGGCTGCGATACATGGGAGCCAGGCGGGTTGGCGCTGACAGGCCTCCCTATGGGACTTACTGCACAAAAGCGAAAGAAGGGGCATCCGCTGCTACTTCTGGGATTTTCTCCAAAAGTTTCGGGTCTATCGACCTGCCGATTTGCATGCGGGTTGGCCCATTCATCCGCTTCAAAATGGTACCGAGTTTGTCCAGATCCATCCAGGTTAAGGTACCTTCAGGCTGCGATACATGGGAGCCAGGCGGGTTGGCGCTGACAGGCCTCCCTATGGGACTTACTGCACAAAAGCGAAAGAAGGGGCATCCGCTGCTACTTCTGGGATTTTCTCCAAAAGTTTCGGGTCTATCGACCTGCCGATTTGCATGCGGGTTGGCCCATTCATCCGCTTCAAAATGGTACCGAGTTTGTCCAGATCCATCCAGGTTAAGGTACCTTCAGGCTGCGATACATGGGAGCCAGGCGGGTTGGCGCTGACAGGCCTCCCTATGGGACTTACTGCACAAAAGCGAAAGAAGGGGCATCCGCTGCTACTTCTGGGATTTTCTCCAAAAGTTTCGGGTCTATCGACCTGCCGATTTGCATGCGGGTTGGCCCATTCATCCGCTTCAAAATGGTACCGAGTTTGTCCAGATCCATCCAGGTTAAGGTACCTTCAGGCTGCGATACATGGGAGCCAGGCGGGTTGGCGCTGACAGGCCTCCCTATGGGACTTACTGCACAAAAGCGAAAGAAGGGGCATCCGCTGCTACTTCTGGGATTTTCTCCAAAAGTTTCGGGTCTATCGACCTGCCGATTTGCATGCGGGTTGGCCCATTCATCCGCTTCAAAATGGTACCGAGTTTGTCCAGATCCATCCAGGTTAAGGTACCTTCAGGCTGCGATACATGGGAGCCAGGCGGGTTGGCGCTGACAGGCCTCCCTATGGGACTTACTGCACAAAAGCGAAAGAAGGGGCATCCGCTGCTACTTCTGGGATTTTCTCCAAAAGTTTCGGGTCTATCGACCTGCCGATTTGCATGCGGGTTGGCCCATTCATCCGCTTCAAAATGGTACCGAGTTTGTCCAGATCCATCCAGGTTAAGGTACCTTCAGGCTGCGATACATGGGAGCCAGGCGGGTTGGCGCTGACAGGCCTCCCTATGGGACTTACTGCACAAAAGCGAAAGAAGGGGCATCCGCTGCTACTTCTGGGATTTTCTCCAAAAGTTTCGGGTCTATCGACCTGCCGATTTGCATGCGGGTTGGCCCATTCATCCGCTTCAAAATGGTACCGAGTTTGTCCAGATCCATCCAGGTTAAGGTACCTTCAGGCTGCGATACATGGGAGCCAGGCGGGTTGGCGCTGACAGGCCTCCCTATGGGACTTACTGCACAAAAGCGAAAGAAGGGGCATCCGCTGCTACTTCTGGGATTTTCTCCAAAAGTTTCGGGTCTATCGACCTGCCGATTTGCATGCGGGTTGGCCCATTCATCCGCTTCAAAATGGTACCGAGTTTGTCCAGATCCATCCAGGTTAAGGTACCTTCAGGCTGCGATACATGGGAGCCAGGCGGGTTGGCGCTGACAGGCCTCCCTATGGGACTTACTGCACAAAAGCGAAAGAAGGGGCATCCGCTGCTACTTCTGGGATTTTCTCCAAAAGTTTCGGGTCTATCGACCTGCCGATTTGCATGCGGGTTGGCCCATTCATCCGCTTCAAAATGGTACCGAGTTTGTCCAGATCCATCCAGGTTAAGGTACCTTCAGGCTGCGATACATGGGAGCCAGGCGGGTTGGCGCTGACAGGCCTCCCTATGGGACTTACTGCACAAAAGCGAAAGAAGGGGCATCCGCTGCTACTTCTGGGATTTTCTCCAAAAGTTTCGGGTCTATCGACCTGCCGATTTGCATGCGGGTTGGCCCATTCATCCGCTTCAAAATGGTACCGAGTTTGTCCAGATCCATCCAGGTTAAGGTACCTTCAGGCTGCGATACATGGGAGCCAGGCGGGTTGGCGCTGACAGGCCTCCCTATGGGACTTACTGCACAAAAGCGAAAGAAGGGGCATCCGCTGCTACTTCTGGATTTTCTCCAAAAGTTTCGGGTCTATCGACCTGCCGATTTGCATGCGGGTTGGCCCATTCATCCGCTTCAAAATGGTACCGAGTTTGTCCAGATCCATCCAGGTTAAGGTACCTTCAGGCTGCGATACATGGGAGCCAGGCGGGTTGGCGCTGACAGGCCTCCCTATGGGACTTACTGCACAAAAGCGAAAGAAGGGGCATCCGCTGCTACTTCTGGGATTTTCTCCAAAAGTTTCGGGTCTATCGACCTGCCGATTTGCATGCGGGTTGGCCCATTCATCCGCTTCAAAATGGTACCGAGTTTGTCCAGATCCATCCAGGTTAAGGTACCTTCAGGCTGCGATACATGGGAGCCAGGCGGGTTGGCGCTGACAGGCCTCCCTATGGGACTTACTGCACAAAAGCGAAAGAAGGGGCATCCGCTGCTACTTCTGGGATTTTCTCCAAAAGTTTCGGGTCTATCGACCTGCCGATTTGCATGCGGGTTGGCCCATTCATCCGCTTCAAAATGGTACCGAGTTTGTCCAGATCCATCCAGGTTAAGGTACCTTCAGGCTGCGATACATGGGAGCCAGGCGGGTTGGCGCTGACAGGCCTCCCTATGGGACTTACTGCACAAAAGCGAAAGAAGGGGCATCCGCTGCTACTTCTGGGATTTTCTCCAAAAGTTTCGGGTCTATCGACCTGCCGATTTGCATGCGGGTTGGCCCATTCATCCGCTTCAAAATGGTACCGAGTTTGTCCAGATCCATCCAGGTTAAGGTACCTTCAGGCTGCGAGACATGGGAGCCAGGCGGGTTGGCGCTGACAGGCCTCCCTATGGGACTTACTGCACAAAAGCGAAAGAAGGGGCATCCGCTGCTACTTCTGGGATTTTCTCCAAAAGTTTCGGGTCTATCGACCTGCCGATTTGCATGCGGGTTGGCCCATTCATCCGCTTCAAAATGGTACCGAGTTTGTCCAGATCCATCCAGGTTAAGGTACCTTCAGGCTGCGAGACATGGGAGCCAGGCGGGTTCGCGCTGACAGGCCTCCCTATGGGACTTACTGCACAAAAGCGAAAGAAGGGGCATCGGCTACTACGTCTGGGATTTTCTCCAAAGTTTCGGGTCTATCGACCTGCCGATTTGCATGCGGGTTGGCCCATTCATCCGCTTCAAAATGGTACCGAGTTTGTCCAGATCCATCCAGGTTAAGTACCTTCAGGCTGCGAGACATGAAGCCAGGCGGGTTGCGCTGACAGGCCTCAAAATGGGACCCAGTTGTCCAGATCCATCCTGGTTAAGGTACCTTCAGGCTGCGAGACATGGGAGCCAGGCGGGTTGGCGCTGACAGGCTCCCTATGGGACTTACTGCACAAAAGCGAAAGAAGGAGCATCCGCTACTACGTCTGGGCTTTTCTCCAAAAGTTTTGGTCTATCGACCTGCCGATTTGCATGCGGAAAGTCTGGCCTTGCCGATTTGTCAGCTTGTTGGTATTCATCCGCTACATAACAAGCTATAGTTTGTCCAGATCCATCCAGTTAAGGTACCTTCAGACTGCGAGACATGGGAGCCAGGCGGCTGGCGCTGACAGGCCTCCCTATGGGACTTACTGCACAAAAGCGAAAAAGGGGCATCATACTACGTCTGGGGCTTCTCCAAAAGTTTCAAGTCTGAAGCCTGCCGATTTGCATGCTTGTTGGCCCATTCATCGCTTCAAACAAGGTATAGTTTGTCCAAATCCATCCAGGTTAAGGTACCTTTCAGGCGAGACATGACATGGGAGCCATGTCGGCTGGCGCTGACAGCCTTCCTATGGGACTTACTGCACAAAAGCGAAACTGGGGGCATCATGTACCTACGTCGGGGACTCACTCAAAAGTTTCAAGTCTGAAGCCTTGCCGATTTTGAAGCTTGTTGGCCTATTCATCCGCTACCCAACAAGCTATAGTTTGTCAAAATCCATCCATGTTAAGGTACCTTTAGACCGCGAGACATGAGAGCCATGTCGGCTGGCGCTGACAGCCCTTGCTATGGGACTTACTGCACAAAAACGAAACTGGGGGCATCATGTACCTACGTCTGGGGCTCACTCCAAAAGTTTCAAGTCTGAAGCCTTGCCGATTTGTCAGCTTGTTGGCCTATTCATCCGCTACATAACAAGCTATAGTTTGTCGAAATCCATCTATGTTAAGGTACCTTTAGACCGCGAGACATGAGAGCCATGTCGGCTGGCGCTGACAGCCCTTGCTATGGGACTTACTGCACAAAAACGAAACTGGGGGCATCATGTACCTACGTCTGGAGCTCACTCCAAAATTTTCAAGTCTGAAGCCTTGCTGATTTGTCAGCTTGTTGGCCTATTCATCCGCTATCCAACAAGCTATAGTTTGTCGAAATCCATCCATATTAAGGTACCTTTAGCTCGCGAACACATGAGAGCCATGTCGGCTGGCGCTGACAGCCCTTGCTATGGGACTTACTGCACAAAAACGACACTGGGGGCATCATGTACCTACGTCTGGGGCTCACTCCAAAAATTTCAAGTCTGAAGCCTTGCCGATTTGTCAGCTTGGTGGCCCATTCATCTGCTATCCAACAAGCTATAGTTTGTCAAAATCCATCCATGTTAAGGTACCTTTAGACCGCGAGACATGAGAGCCATGTCGGCTGGCGCTGACAGCCCTGCTATGGGACTTACAGCACAAAAACGAAACTGGGGGCATCATGTACCTACGTCTGGAGCTCACTCCAAAGTTTCAGATCTGAAGCCTTGCCGATTTGTCAGCTTGTTGGCCTATTCATCCGCTATAACAAGCTATAGTTTGTCCAAAATCCATCCATGTTAAGGTACCTTTAGACCGCGACACATGAGAGCCATGTCGGCTGGCGCTGACAGCCCTTGCTATGGGACTTACTGCACAAAAACGAAACTGGGGGCATCATGTACCTACGTCTGGGACTCACTCCAAAGTTTTCATCTGAAGCCTTGCCGATTTGTCAGCTTGTTGGCCTACTCATCCGCTACCCAACAAGCTATAGTTTGTCAAAATCCATCCATGTTAAGGTACCTTTAGACCGCGAGACATGAGAGCCATGTCGGCTGGCGCTGACAGCCCTTGCTATGGGACTTACTGCACAAAACGAAACTGGGGGCATCATGTACCTACGTCTGAGGCTCACTCCAAATGTTTCAAGTCTGAAGCCTTGCCGATTTGTCAGCTTGTTGGCCTATTCATCCGCTACATAACAAGCTATAGTTTGTCGAAATCCATCCATGTTAAGGTACCTTTAGACCGCGACACATGAGAGCCATGTCGGCTGGCGCTGACAGCCCTTGCTATGGGACTTACTGCACAAAAACGAAACTGGGGGCATCATGTACCTACGTCTGGGGCTCACTCCAAAAGTTTCAAGTCTGAAGCCTTGCCGATTTGTCAGCTTGTTGGCCTATTCATCCGCTACATAACAAGCTATAGTTTGTCAAAATCCATCTATGTTAAGGTACCTTTAGACCGCGAGACATGAGAGCCATGTCGGCTGGCGCTGACAGCCCTTGCTATGGGACTTACTGCACAAAAACGAAACTGGGGGCATCATGTACCTACGTCTGGGGCTCACTCCAAAAGTTTCAAGTCTGAAGCCTTGCCGATTTGTCAGCTTGTTGGCCTATTCATCCGCTATCCAACAAGCTATAGTTTGTCAAAATCCATCCATGTTAAGGTACCTTTAGACCGCGACACATGAGAGCCATGTCGGCTGGCGCTGACAGCCCTTGCTATGGGACTTACTGCACAAAAACGAACTGGGGGCATCATGTACCTACGTCTGGAGCTCACTCCAAAAGTTTCAAGTCTGAAGCCTTGCCGATTTTCAGCTTGTTGGCCTATTCATCCGCTACCAACAAGCTATAGTTTGTCAAAATCCATCCATGTTAAGGTACCTTTAGACCGCGAGACATGAGAGCCATGTCGGCTGGCGCTGACAGCCCTTGCTATGGGACTTACTGCACAAAAACGAAACTGGGGGCATCATGTACCTACGTCTGGAGCTCACTCCAAAATTTTCAAGTCTGAAGCCTTGCTGATTTGTCAGCTTGTTGGCCTATTCATCCGCTATCCAACAAGCTATAGTTTGTCGAAATCCATCCATGTTAAGGTACCTTTAGACCGCGACACATGAGAGCCATGTCGGCTGGCGCTGACAGCCCTTGCTATGGGACTTACTGCACAAAAACGAAACTGGGGGCATCATGTACCTACGTCTGGGGCTCACTCCAAAAAGTTTCAAGTCTGAAGCCTTGCCGATTTGTCAGCTTGTTGGCCTATTCATGCTATCCAACAAGCTATAGTTTGTCAAAATCCATCCATGTTAAGGTACCTTTAGCCGCGACACATGAGAGCCATGTCGGCTGGCGCTGACAGCCCTTGCTATGGGACTTACAGCACAAAAACGAAACTGGGGGCATCATGTACCTACATCTGGAGCTCACTCCAACAGTTTAAAAATCTGAAGCTTTGCCGATTTGTCAGCTTGTTGGCCTATTCATCCGCTATCCAACAAGCTATAGTTTGTCAAAATCCATCCATGTTAAGGTACCTTTAGACCGCGACACATGAGAGCCATGTCGGCTGGCGCTGACAGCCCTTGCTATGGGACTTACTACACAAAAACGATACTGGGGGCATCATGTACCTACGTCTGGGACTCACTCCAACAGTTTAAAGTCTGAAGCCTTGCCGAGTTGTCAGTTTATTGGCCTATCCATCTGCTATTCAACAAGCTATAGTTTGTCAAAATCCATCCATGTTAAGGTACCTTTAGACCGCGACACATGAGAGCCATGTCGGCTGGCGCTGACAGCCCTTGCAATTGGACTTACTGCACAAAAACGAAACTGGGGGCATCATGTACCTACGTATGGGGCTCACTCCAAAAGTTTCAGGTCTGAAGCCTTGCCGATTTGTCAAAATCCATCCATGATAAGGTACCTTTAGACCGCGACACATGAGAGCCATGTCGGCTGGCGCTGCAATTGGACTTACTGCACAAAAACGAAACTGGGGGCATCATGTACCTACTTCTGGGGTCACTCCAAAAGTTTCAGGTCTGAAGCCTTGCCGATTTGTCAGCTTGTTGGCCTATTCATCCGCTATCCAATAAGCTATAGTTTGTTCAAATCCATCCATGTCAAGGTATCTTAGACCGCGATACATGAGAGCCATGTCGGCTGGCGCTGACAGGCCTCGCTATGGGACTTACTGCACAAAAACGAAACTGACCACTGCTGACTCCAAACTTATAAGAGAATGTAGCCACGCTAACTAGCTCCACATCCGTGTCAAAATAGTTGGATGATGGAGTTTTGAGGAAGAGGGCACTTAAAGTCGAGATATAGTAAGTCACGTCATAGCTGATTGAGCGCCAAAGATAGGCAGTCAAATGGAAAACTGCAAAGAAATAAACTTGGCCAAAACATAGTTGCGTCAACTCCAAACTTGTGGGAGAATGTAGCCACTCTTACTAGCTCCATATTCAAATTTCAAAATATTCTGAGATTTCTGAAGAAGGCACTAAATGTCGAGATATAGCAAGTCATGTCATAGCTGATGGAGCGCCAACTAATAGGCAGTCAAAATGCAAAACCGCACAGAAATAACCTCAGCCAAAACATAGTTGCATTTCCCTAATTTTCTCCAGTTATATTTGGTCAGCCAACTCCATACTTGTGGGAGAATGTAGCCACATTACCTAGCTCCACATCTATGTCAAAATATTTCGATATTTCTGATGACAACGCCACTGCCATATTCATGTCATAGCTGGCAGAGGGCCAACAGACTGATCGGCAGGCAAATGGAGAATACTGCACAGAAATATAGTCGGCCGAAACATCCATACGTATCTCTAATTGTCTACAGGTATCTGCTGAATTCAAACGTGTTGTATAATGTAGTCACACTAGCAAGATCCCTATCCATGTCAAAATATTCCAGAATTACTGATGGCAAGGGCACTAAAAATGAGATATTGCTAGTCACATCTTAGCTGGCAGAGCACCAACTGATAGGCAGTCTAATGGAATAAATTGTACATATATAACCTTGGCCAAAACATGGTGCGCATGTCAAATTATCTTCAACTTTGTATTTGATCTGCGGACATTAAATTTGATGGGAACTGTAGCCACAATATCCAGCTCCCTATCCATGTCAAAAATCCGAGAATTTCTTTCTAAAAAGGGACTCATACTCGAGATTTAGCATAAGTCATATCATAGCTGGCCCAGGGTTCGCTGACAGGCAGTCAAATAGTGCACAGAATGTCTCAAACTAAACGCATATGGATATGTCAAATTATCTCAACAAAAGCAAATCATCCTATTGCCTTTATTGTCGTATGGCTTGGAATATACATTGAGGTAAGAGCCGTTATACAGGGCGAGTCAGAAAAAGCGGAACCCAAATCCCATAAAATATATTTCATATTTAAAAGAACATTTAGCACCGACAACAATAATGACTGAAAAGCCAATTTCATAAGCTACTTTTTTATTTTAATAAAAATATACAAATTGCTCAATCCGTTCAAAGAACATCACCATTTAAACACAATGACCCTAAAACACGTCTCGTCCAACAAAGCCATTCATTGTGTGTTTTGACTGTTTGGAACAACAAAGAAAATGACACAGAATACATATATCAACAACTACTACCAACTGTAGCATATCTTTATTAACAAACCTGGCAAACAATTTAATTAATGAAATATACTTTTTTAAAGGACGGGCCTTCGAAGGGATTCTGTTGAATATGTTTTATCGTTTATACTGAGATTTAATCGCTGGTGATGTTTGAAGAAAGATGCGACGACGATTCTTGAAATCGCATTGGGGGGGGGCGAGACAGGTTTTAGGGTTATTGTGTGTAAATGATGATATTTCTAAACGGATTGACTAATTTCAGTAATTTTTATTCATCAAACAGTACCTTGTGAAATTGGCTTTCCAGTCATTATTTTTTGGGTGCTGCATATTTGTTTAAATATGAAATATAATGTTTTGGGGTTTGGTTCCGCATTTCTTTTACTCACCCTTTATCATTATTAAAAACAATAATTCAGTAACATAAGAAGTGCAAACACTTACCAGACTCAGCAGTGTTGAAGAATTCCTTGAGTAGCTGCGACGTTGAACCACATCAGCTTTATCAGCCTGCCATGCATGATAGCGTCCGAGGGTTACAGGAAAGTTGATGAACGGATGCCCGTGAAAACCCTATAGCTAGCAAAGGCAAAACGATCAAACGTTCTTTTTAAAAGGTGTTGTTTAAACATTTTTTAACAATGTTCTTTGCTTCCTTATTCAAGGCCACTATCCTATATCACTTCTCCAATAAAGGGCCATACAGAAGGTTAACACCTTGAGGCCATTTCTTTTTACAATTAGCATGTTGTTTACAAGGAAGAAAGTGAGCATTATCATGTCTAAAAAAACATTGGAAAGTCGGAAGACGCCAGTATACAAATACAACAATTAACATGTTTAATTTGAGGATGGACAGTCGATATTAGCTCCAACAAGTTTTGGAAGTTGATAAAATAGTTCCTAAGGCGAAATTAAAGGGGCACTGCGTCCTGAAAACCACGAAATGTGCATGTTTCTGGTTCTGGTTGAGTCAGTAAAATTCACTCATGAATATCACACTAACTTCTGACCTTATGTGTAGATGACCTTAGTAAATAGCCTTACATGTAATTGTCCATGTAGTGCTTATTGGATGCCCTATCCTTGAATGCAAGTAGTGTCCTAGAGTTGACGACGTTTGCTGGCAACTTCTTCCATCCTGTAATTGTTCTCGGGAAGAAAGAGTTCCAGTAGGCTTCCTTGGTTGCATGTCGTTTGTAGGATTTTTGTTGGTGCCCCCTGGTATTTCTTGTGTTTCAGTTGAGGTGATCTGCTCGTGAGATGTAAACCAGCTCATTATTGATTTTGTAGAGCACTGATGGCCTTTGTATCTTCCTTTGCTCTTCCATGTCTCCCCACTTCATGTGCTCCAGGATTCCAGTGACTGTTCCCTCTTCCTATACTTTAATTTTTTTGTGCAGAATCTTGTTGCATATTTTTGGACTCTTTCTAGTGTTACGGTATATTACACTCAGTGTGTGTCCCACACAGCACTGCATACTCCAAAGATAGGGTATGCCATGGATTTCACTTCTTCTGGGCAGCTCCACATATTCCGCCTGATGACTCCGAGAAATTTCTGGGTTTTGGCTGCAGCAAGCTGTGTTCGATGTGAGTTGCTCCCCACAAAAGGTGTAGGATCTCTTTGGAGGATTCCGGTAAGCAAATGTGATAGTACAGCACTTCGATGGATTAAAGTTCATGAGCCATTCATTCTGCCATGATTCGAGCAACTTGAAATTGTTTTGTAGAGTTGAGGTGTCCTTTTCAGGTGATATTTGTTGGTATACTAGGCAATCGTCAGCGAATAGTCTCACTTTTGAAGTCAACTTGCTCGGCAGGTAAAGTCAGCAGTATAGTGGTCCGAGCACTGCTCCTTGCGGAACTCTTGATATGGCAGAAATCCGAGAGCCCGGCCATTGAGGTATAATTAGAATATCGCGCACAAAAGGTTTGATGGTGACAGCGAGTAGGTGGGGGTGTCCAACCGTCAAAACCGTCACTCTTAAGTGACACACCCCGTGCGTTTCGGAGGGGCACCACCTAAAGACCCCCCCCCAAAAAAATTGACTTTTAATTAGAATATCGCGCACAAGCACGGTTCCAAAGCGAAAAGATAGTTTTCGAATAATTTATCAATAACCAATAACTTAAGGATGAGAAATCCCGTGTGCATCCATGTTTAAGAATGGCCTAATTAGCACTAATTATTTACTGTTAATTAAACTTTTGAGCACAAGAGCGAAACCTTCACTATAAGCTGCTTGTGACTATAATGCAAGATCCACAACTTAAGAATAGCTTTTCCCGTGCATTTTGTGCTTAAGAACGAGTTAAAGTTCAATAATTAGCCGCCTTCTAAGATGCTTTTTGTTTTATGTGTTTAAACATTGAGCACAACGATCATTCCAACACCAAACGGTAGTGTACGAGTCAGCGTTTGCAGAATGTCAAGTTAAGAATAAAAAAAATTCGTGCAAAATCTGCGAACGGCTTTATTTACCGCGAAATAACGCAAAAACGTAGCCCGGTTCATACATCATGCGAAAGCGAATGCGAAGCGAATGCGAAGCGAATTCGACGTCATAAAACATTCGCTGCGAAATTCGCCCGAGTTGAAATATGTTCAACTTTTACAAATTCGCAGCGCGAATACTTGCCACGACGTCACAAGTCGCGTTCGCTTTCGCTTTCGCGCAGAGTATGAACCGGGCTTAACTATGGTGGCCCTGAAGGGACATCGCATATCGCAAACGTGTGCGCATACGTATGCGATGTCGCGAAATTTATCGCGAATGTGTGCGCACACGTATGCGATGTCGCGAAATTTATCGCGAATATGTGCGCACACGTATGCGATGTCGCGAAATTTATCGCGAATATATGCGCACACGTATGCGATGTCGCGAAATTTATCGCGAATATGTGCGCACACGTATGCGATGTCGCGAAATTTATCGCGAATATATGCGCACACGTATGCGATGTCGTGAAAACAATTCGCGAATATGTGCGCAACACGTATGCGAATTTGTTTGCAATGTCGTGAATTTTATTGCATACCTTGTCGCATACCTTTCAGTAAAATTCCTAATGAACTGGGGAGTTGAAGCAACTAGTCTGGAATCTAGACGTACTGTTAGATATAAATAGGGTCTGACTAATAAACCTTCCGGCGCGCGCACGCTGTTCCTCGTGCAATCGTTACTACTAGTACTGTCGAGCGCAAACTTGCTACATGCACAACTTTGAAATTTGCGCGCGCAAGTTTGAAACCTGCGCGCGCAAATTTCAAAGTTGCACGCGGAACATTTTTTATTTTTTATTCGTAAGTTGAAATTCTGCAAAAGCAGACTCATTCGTGACTGTTTGGTGTTGGAATGATCATTCTAATGAACTTAGACATAAAAAAAAAATTAGGCGGTGTCCCCTCCCAGACGCACGGGTATGACACTTAAGAATTGCGGTTTTGAAGGTTGGACACCCCACCTACTCGCTGCCGCCATTAAACCTTTTATGAGAGACCTCAATGGGCTCTCGGATTATATGGGTAAAATACAAACAAGGAAATATTTGAGAGGATTTCCGACCAAGAGGATATAACACAGAAACGGCCTCTATTAAGAGCAGGAATTTGAAATCCCCTAACAGACGCAAAATGCTTTGAATGTTGTAATTCCAGGCCATTATAGCAAAAGGGATTTGATTTCGCATCAACGCTGTTTCTTTCAACGGCCTCATAATGTACAATCTCCGTAAAAGTGGGATGCAGAACAATGACTGAAGTGTATAATGCCAACCTTTGGAAATTGCCCAACTATAGGCCTATTGGATTGGAAAAAAAACTATTGCCTGTTGCAGCCGATTCTTTGTTTGTTAACGCCATTTGCCCCTTACTGTTTAAAAATATGGCCAACTCCCAGCAATGGCGAAATTCTTGAATTATTTTATTTTCACTTGGGTGAGCAGCTCTATGGGTGAGCTGGCCAAATGCAGAAAAGAAAAGAAAAGGTGAAATTATCGGAATCGTTCTTTTGCCGGCGCAGCCCCCCACTTTTTAGCGTCATGACCTGCCCCTGAAAGGGTCAGACAAAATGGCATTAAATGGTTTTGAACTTGTTGAAGTACCGCCTAGGCTATATGTGTTGGGAGAGAGTGTACCCAAAAATGCATATAGAGTCCGCCCCACTAGAGCACATAGAAAGGGCGCGCAGTGACGGTTGTTGCAACTATAGGCTTTACTAGTTAGTACTTTTTTTCCGGTCGTCCGAGAGCATTGCCATAAAAAAATGTTGATATTTACCCAACTGCATGAAGACCATGATATTGGAAATGTCGGAGTTGTGAAGTGAAGCTTGAGGAAACTGAGATCGGAAGCCTGCGTCTCCATCTTGTCTCTCAACATTTCTGACATCTTCATGATTTCCTTCCGACGCGGATACAGCCAAAGGTGTTGTATTAACACCGAAGCGGCGGGTAAGAAATTTGAGAGCGCCTGCCGCGTGCTTCTGGAAAAGATGTAAACGAGCCGACCGTCGCATCAGCAGGGCTGCACCACCATTCCTTGCAATTGGCATAAAATAATCATATGGCCATTGCAAATTGACATGAATTGGATATTTGTACATTCCACACGCACAAAGATGGAAATGTGGTCCACATTGTAATGTTTTGTAAAAGTGGATACACACAACAAAACGTATGAACCGCGGCCCGCTGGCCTGTCAAAAGCGCCTTTGAAAACTAAAACTTGGGGCGCTTCACGCGGATAGAGCGCCCCCAAGAGTCTACCGGCATTCAAGAGTTTTTTGTAAAGACCGTACCGGTCGATGTTATAACATCGACCAAACATAAAGTTGTCTTCCAACCAAAAAGCTAGAAAATCCAGTTCAATAAAAACTGCAGTTTTAGTCGTTCGGATATATATATATCCGAATATCGGATATATATATATTTTGCGGTGTTTTTTTAAAACATCTCACAAGATTTCTTATTTTTTTGGGGGGGGAAGGCTATTTTGATTCCTTCTTGCTTACATTCGTTAATATCATTGAAGTGATTTTTCAAATCTAGTCACAAATAAAATACTTTTTCGACAATTCTGCAATGACAACACATTCCAGTTTGACGCATATAATCATTTTTATTTATTCAAAAAGATCCATCCCTTTTCAACAACACTTGCTATTTTGCACAAAATAGTCAACTCTACCACAATACAATCATCAGATCTCTCCCAGTTATTTCATAATTTGCAAAATGTACTGAATCAGTTATGTTATTTCAAATTAAGAGAAATTTGGCATTTAAAAAAAGAAACAAAAGATAAATACATTAAAGTACCTATAAAAATTGAAATAAAAACAGAAGAAAAGGGGTGGAGATTTGTACAACTTAAGCCAACAGTCACCCCCCCCCCAAAAAAAAATGGATTGGATGGAATTTGTTTAAAATGATATTAGCTACATCATGACACACATAAATGCTCTCCCAAGTTTAAATTGACCTTTCTCCAAAAAAAATAAAAATACTTCCCAAACTTAATCATCTTTGTAATTATATGAACCCAGAAGGAATTTCACGAAACCTATTATCTGCTACAACTTGTAATTCATTTTTTAAAACTCTGTATGCATTTGACATGTGTTATTTGGTTGTGAGATACTGTGAAAACTCCTCCAATTGACTTAAAGCTATAGTCCATCATTTGCATCCATCTGAAAAAGTAACTGGCGTATTATTGTTGAAAAACATACTTGGTTGAAAGATAGCAGGTGGACTAAACTCCCTGTGAAATTAATCTTTCTGGAAAGCTATCATTTTGAAGTAATCAACGATAGAAGGCCTTTCCAACGGTGCGTCTTAAGACGCACCGTGGGAAAATTTAAATTAGTAGTTCGTTTTGTTATTCGGGCGCAGCGCGCACAAGCATTTGCACGAAGCACAGGCGCGCGCGGTTGCTATAATTTGTCGGATCAGTGCGCAACATCGCGTATAGCTGCAATTCAAAACAATTCAAAACATGATTCAGCAACTTTTGATTTGAAATTGACTCCTAGAATGCTGTTTTTCTCGGAATATACAGCTGAAGCTGAGCTGAAACTTCATCAGGTTAGTTGTTCAGTATCCTTCATTAGATTTTGAACACTTTTGTTGCTTCAAACGAACAAAATGCACAAATTACAAATGATGGACTATATCTGTAACCGAATTCCCACGTATGGGACACAGCGGCAAAACAAAAGACAGTTGTAGAATATGCAAAGCATTTAAAAAGCAAATAATACAGTGCATAGTAAACCCTGCAGGCTAGAACCAAATTTTAAGTTAAGGATACAATTGAAAAGCAGATGAAAACTGATTTTCACTTCATTAGCAGATTTTTACTATTATCATAAAACCATTTTTCAAAGAGAAAAGGGGCAATTTATGAAATCCAGGATTCGTCTCCAGCTTCAGAGTCATTTTGATATTCATTCCTAAAGCAGAGAATGGAATAGTTAATATCGAGCTGGAGTCCCCCACGCTAGGGGCCTAAGATCTTCTGAAGTTGAAGCTGGGGACAAAGCTGGGGCAAAACGGGGTTTCAAAAACCCACTTGTTTCAAAACTTGCCATGCATTGTGGGACATTTTGGGACACGAAATTCTCCACGAAACCCACACACTGTGGATCTGCAAAAAAATGTTAAGTCTAAAATACGCTCGTGGAAATTGCAGCATTAAATGTACTTATATAATATAACTTTTTAAATAAAGCACTTTTTCAAAAGATTACTACATTCCTTGGAACTATTCAAATTTCCAAATTAAAAACTTTGGGATGGCTCAATGGAAAAACTGTCGGGGGGGGGGGGTACCAACCAGCATTCCAAGCTGTAAAAAAAAACACCTTTTTTCCTCAAACAATTTTCACCAACTACTGAAATCTGTTAACAATGTAAGTTCTGAAGTTATTTTCCTTAAATTCTGTCCCAAAAAAGATAACCTCAGTCAACCAGAAAGAAAATCTCGTTCTAGAACCATGCATGGTTTGCTCATTTGAGGGTTTCATTTGTCATTAGGAATTGTCACTTTTTGCTTGTAAAAGTGGCAATTCTGTTTATGTTTTCTTACAAACTTGTGATCAATCAATTCATTGACTTCAAACACAGACCCTTTCAACAAGAAGGAACGCAAGACATTTGATATATATTTCATAGATAAACTGGCAACTGTTTTTAACACAAAATCCTTATTTTGAAAAAGTCAAATTGTGATAGCAAGTTTATAAATGTGATTTTTAATCTGTACAACTATTTAGAAAACCATGGTGATTCTGGTTGTTGTTGTTTTATGGAATTGGAAAATGACGGTTCCTTTCGGAAATGATTTAGCTCAACTTCAAATACCTCAACTTTTGTCTTGCTTAGGCCAGACTTGTAGGGAAAAGTATTCCAAGCAATGCCCCAAAACACCACACGCATTAATTACAGTGGGGCAGCTGTGTTTGTTTTTTCTGAATCAAACCACCAGCAAGGCATTCAGCAAAATAATAGTCTGGTAACAAAAAAGTTGTACATTGCAGGGACTTGATAATGCCTTGTATCCTTGGATCCAGACCAATATGGCAACGATCTAACTACACTAGCGCACGGAGTCCATCCTTTTTACGCAGCTGTTTTAGCACACACTCTTGCTTTCAATAGAAAAAAATGGATTACTTGATTAGAAAAATCAAGCTGTTCTCAGCTTTTTGCATTTTAGCTAAGGAGATTAATCGCTAAGCATGTTTTCCTCCGCTTAAACAACTCAGTGATGTTGGTCCCGCGCCACCGAGTTCAGTTAGGCTGGTACCCATTATTGTTAAGAAAACAATGTTTCTGAGCAATATGGGCTTCAGGGTACCAGACCAAGATGGCTGCCACGAACAGCAGGCGGGGTCCAAACGTCACCGTGCCTCTAAGGAATGTGTTGACCCTTCCGGCACCAGTCTCTTTGTTTTTTTACTATCATACAAGAGTTTCTGAGATAAAAAACAAACCAAAAAATCTCTAGTTTCCAGGAAGTTTCCTCTCATTTTTTTTCTATCTCAGCTGGTGTTGCACTGGACTGGTCCACCTTCGTTCTCGTCGTCGGAGCCGTCTGACATCCCGGTGATGCGGTAGCCCATGTTCATGAGCATGACCTCTAACGGATCGGCGTTCATGCACGACGCTGGTTGGCCGTGGCTGCCGTGTCTGGCTCACGGATTACATCGCTCTTCAGCTTTCCCATCCTACCAGGAGGAGGAAAACGATACAACACACAAAAC
>NW_024037051.1:15158694-15183503 GCF_015706575.1 Patiria miniata
AAAATCCCAGAAGGAGTAGTGATGCCCCTTCTTTCGCTTTTGTGCAGTAAGTCCCACAGGGCTGTCAGCGCCAACCCGCCTGGCTCCCATGTCTCGCAGCCTGAGGACCTTAACCTGGATGGATCTGGACAACTCGGTACCATTTTGAAGCGGATGAATGGCCAACCCGCATGCAAATCGGCAGCTCGATAGACCCGTAACTTTTGAGAAATCCCAGAAGGAGTAGTGGATGCCCCTTCTTTCGCTTTTGTGCAGTAAGTCCTAGGGAGGCCTGTCAGCGCCACCTGCCTGGCTCCCATGTCTCGCAGCCTGAAGGTACCTTAACCTGGATGGATCTGGACAAACTCGGTACCATTTTGAAGCGATGAATGGGCCAACCCGCATGCAAATCGGCAATCCGAAACTTTTGGAGAAAATCCCAGAAGGAGTAGTGGATGCCCCTTCTTTCGCTTTTGTGCAGTAAGTCCCATAGGGAGGCCTGTCAGCGCCCACCCGCCTGGCTCCCATGTCTGGCAGCCTGAAGGTACCTTAACCTGGATGGATCTGGACAAACTCGGTACCATTTTGAAGCGGATGAATGTGCCAACCCGCATGCAAATCGGCAGCTCGATAGACCCGAAACTTTTGGAGAAAATCCCAGAAGGAGTAGTGGATGCCCCTTCTTTCGCTTTTGTGCAGTAAGTCCCATAGGGAGGCCTGTCAGCGCCAACCCGCCTGGCTCCCATGTCTCGCAGCCTGAAGGTACCTTAACCTGGATGGATCTGGACAAACTCGGTACCATTTTGAAGCGGATGAATGGGCAACCCGCATGCAAATCGCAGCTCGATAGACCCGAAACTTTTGGAGAAAATCCCAGAAGGAGTAGTGGATGCCCCTTCTTTCGCTTTTGTGCAGTAAGTCCCATAGGGAGGCCTGTCAGCGCCACCCGCCTGGCTCCCATGTCTCGCAGCCTGAAGGTACCTTAACCTGGATGGATCTGGACAAACTCGGTACCATTTTGAAGCGGATGAATGGGCCAACCCGCATGCAAATCGGCAGCTCGATAGACCCGAAACTTTTGGAGAAAATCCCAGAAGGAGTAGTGGATGCCCCTTCTTTCGCTTTTGTGCAGTAAGTCCCATAGGGAGGCCTGTCAGCGCCAACCCGCCTGCTCCCATGTCTCGCAGCCTGAAGGTACCTTAACCTGGATGGATCTGGACAAACTCGGTACCATTTTGAAGCGGATGAATGGGCCAACCCGCATGCAAATCGGCAGCTCGATAGACCCGAAACTTTTGGAGAAAATCCCAGAAGGAGTAGTGGATGCCCCTTCTTTCGCTTTTGTGCAGTAAGTCCCATAGGGAGTCCTGTCAGCGCCAACCCGCCTGGCTCCCATGTCTCGCAGCCTGAAGGTACCTTACCTGGATGGATCTGGACAAACTCGGTACCATTTTGAAGCGGATGAATGGGCCAACCCGCATGCAAATCGGCAGCTCGATAGACCCGAAACTTTTGGAGAAAATCCCAGAAGGAGTAGTGGATGCCCCTTCTTTCGCTTTTGTGCAGTAAGTCCATAGGGAGGTCTGTCAGCGCAACCCGCCTGTCCCATGTCTCGCAGCCTGAAGGTACCTTAACCTGGATGGATCTGGACAAACTCGGTACCATTTTGAAGCGGATGAATGGGCCAACCCGCATGCAAATCGGCAGCTCGATAGACCAAACTTTTTGAGAAATCCCAGAAGGAGTAGTGGATGCCCCTTCTTTCGCTTTTGTGCAGTAAGTCCCATAGGGAGGCGTCAGCGCCAACCCGCCTGGCTCCCATGTCTCGCAGCCTGAAGGTACCTTAACCTGGATGGATCTGGACAAACTCGGTACCATTTTGAAGCGGATGAATGGGCCAACCCGCATGCAAATCGGCAGCTCGATAGACCCGAAACTTTTGGAGAAAATCCCAGAAGGAGTAGTGGATGCCCCTTCTTTCGCTTTTGTGCAGTAAGTCCCATAGGGAGGCTGTCAGCGCCAACCCGCCTGGCTCCCATGTCTCGCAGCCTGAAGGTACCTTAACCTGGATGGATCTGGACAAACTCGGTACCATTTTGAAGCGGATGAATGGGCCAACCCGCATGCAAATCGGCAGCTCGATAGACCCGAAACTTTTGGAGAAAATCCCAGAAGGAGTAGTGGATGCCCCTTCTTTCGCTTTTGTGCAGTAAGTCCCATAGGGAGGTCTGTCAGCGCCAACCCGCCTGGCTCCCATGTCTCGCAGCCTGAAGGTACCTTAACCTGGATGGATCTGGACAAACTCGGTACCATTTTGAAGCGGATGAATGGGCCAACCCGCATGCAAATCGGCAGCTCGATAGACCCGAAACTTTTGGAGAAATCCCAGAAGGAGTAGTGGATGCCCCTTCTTTCGCTTTTTGTGCAGTAAGTCCCATAGGGAGCCTGTCAGCGCCAACCCGCCTGGCTCCCATGTCTCGCAGCCTGAAGGTACCTTAACCTGGATGGATCTGGACAAACTCGGTACCATTTTGAAGCGGATGAATGGGCCAACCCGCATGCAAATCGGCAGCTGCGAAAGACCCGAAACTTTTGGAGAAAATCCCAGAAGGAGTAGTGGATGCCCCTTCTTTCGCTTTTGTGCAGTAAGTCCCATAGGGAGGCCTGTCAGCGCCAACCTGCCTGGCTCCCATGTCTCGCAGCCTGAAGGTACCTTAACCTGGATGGATCTGGACAAACTCGGTACCATTTTGAAGCGGATGAATGGGCCAACCCGCATGCAAATCGGCAGCTCGATAGACCCGAAACTTTTGGAGAAAATCCCAGAAGGAGTAGTGGATGCCCCTTCTTTCGCTTTTGTGCAGTAAGTCCCATAGGAGGCCTGTCAGCGCCAACCCGCCTGGCTCCCATGTCTCGCAGCCTGAAGGTACCTTAACCTGGATGGATCTGGACAAACTCGGTACCATTTTGAAGCGGATGAATGGGCCAACCCGCATGCAAATCGGCAGCTCGATAGACCCGAAACTTTTGGAGAAAATCCGAAGGAGTAGTGGATGCCCCTTCTTTCGCTTTTGTGCAGTAAGTCCCATAGGGAGGCCTGTCAGCGCCAACCTGCCTGGCTCCCATGTCTCGCAGCCTGAAGGTACCTTAACCTGGATGGATCTGGACAAACTCGGTACCATTTTGAAGCGGATGAATGGGCCAACCCGCATGCAAATCGGCAGCTCGATAGACCCGAAACTTTTGGAGAAAATCCCAGAAGGAGTAGTGGATGCCCCTTCTTTCGCTTTTGTGCAGTAAGTCCCATAGGGAGGCCTGTCAGCGCCAACCCGCCTGGCTCCCATGTCTCGCAGCCTGAAGGTACCTTAACCTGGATGGATCTGGACAAACTCGGTACCATTTTGAAGCGGATGAATGGGCCAACCCGCATGCAAATCGGCAGCTCGATAGACCCGAAACTTTTTGAGAAAATCCCAGAAGGAGTAGTGGATGCCCCTTCTTTCGCTTTTGTGCAGTAAGTCCCATAGGAGGCCTGTCAGCGCCAACCCGCCTGGCTCCCATGTCTCGCAGCCTGAAGGTACCTTAACCTGGATGGATCTGGACAAACTCGGTACCATTTTGAAGCGGATGAATGGGCCAACCCGCATGCAAATCGGCAGCTCGATAGACCCGAAACTTTTGGAGAAAATCCCAGAAGGAGTAGTGGATGCCCCTTCTTTCGCTTTTGTGCAGTAAGTCCCATAGGGAGGCCTGTCAGCGCCAACCCGCCTGGCTCCCATGTCTCGCAGCCTGAAGGTACCTTAACCTGGATGGATCTGGACAAACTCGGTACCATTTTGAAGCGGATGAATGGGCCAACCCGCATGCAAATCGGCAGCTCGATAGACCCGAAACTTTTGGAGAAAATCCAGAAGGAGTAGTGGATGCCCCTTCTTTCGCTTTTGTGCAGTAAGTCCCATAGGGAGGTCTGTCAGCGCCAACCCGCCTGGCTCCCATGTCTCGCAGCCTGAAGGTACCTTAACCTGGATGGATCTGGACAAACTCGGTACCATTTTGAAGCGGATGAATGGCCAACCCGCATGCAAATCGGCAGCTCGATAGACCAAACTTTTGGAGAAAATCCCAGAAGGAGTAGTGGATGCCCCTTCTTTCGCTTTTGTGCAGTAAGTCCCATAGGGAGGCTGTCAGCGCCAACCCGCCTGGCTCCCATGTCTCGCAGCCTGAAGGTACCTTAACCTGGATGGATCTGGACAAACTCGGTACCATTTTGAAGCGGATGAATGGGCCAACCCGCATGCAATCGGCAGCTCGATAGACCCGAAACTTTTGGAGAAAATCCCAGAAGGAGTAGTGGATGCCCCTTCTTTCGCTTTTGTGCAGTAAGTCCCATAGGGAGGCCTGTCAGCGCCAACCCGCCTGGCTCCCATGTCTCGCAGCCTGAAGGTACCTTAACCTGGATGGATCTGGACAAACTGGTACCATTTTGAAGCGGATGAATGGGCCAACCCGCATGCAAATCGGCAGCTCGATAGACCCGAAACTTTTGGAGAAAATCCCAGAAGGAGTAGTGGATGCCCCTTCTTTCGCTTTTGTGCAGTAAGTCCCATAGGGAGGCCTGTCAGCGCCAACCTGCCTGGCTCCCATGTCTCGCAGCCTGAAGGTACCTTAACCTGGATGGATCTGGACAAACTCGGTACCATTTTGAAGCGGATGAATGGGCCAACCCGCATGCAAATCGGCAGCTCGATAGACCCGAAACTTTTGGAGAAAATCCCAGAAGGAGTAGTGGATGCCCCTTCTTTCGCTTTTGTGCAGTAAGTCCCATAGGGAGGCTGTCAGCGCCACCCGCCTGGCTCCCATGTCTCGCAGCCTGAAGGTACCTTAACCTGGATGGATCTGGACAAACTCGGTACCATTTTGAAGCGGATGAATGGGCCAACCCGCATGCAAATCGGCAGCTCGATAGACCCGAAACTTTTGGAGAAAATCCCAGAAGGAGTAGTGGATGCCCCTTCTTTCGCTTTTGTGCAGTAAGTCCCATAGGGAGGCCTGTCAGCGCCAACCCGCCTGGCTCCCATGTCTCGCAGCCTGAAGGTACCTTAACCTGGATGGATCTGGACAAACTCGGTACCATTTTGAAGCGGATGAATGGGCCAACCCGCATGCAAATCGGCAGCTCGATAGACCCGAAACTTTGGAGAAAATCCCAGAAGGAGTAGTGGATGCCCCTTCTTTCGCTTTTGTGCAGTAAGTCCCATAGGGAGGCCTGTCAGCGCCAACCCGCCTGGCTCCCATGTCTCGCAGCCTGAAGGTACCTTAACCTGGATGGATCTGGACAAACTCGGTACCATTTTGAAGCGGATGAATGGGCCAACCCGCATGCAAATCGGCAGCTCGATAGACCCGAAACTTTTGGAGAAAATCCCAGAAGGAGTAGTGGATGCCCCTTCTTTCGCTTTTGTGCAGTAAGTCCCATAGGGAGGTCTGTCAGCGCCAACCCGCCTGGCTCCCATGTCTCGCAGCCTGAAGGTACCTTAACCTGGATGGATCTGGACAAACTCGGTACCATTTTGAAGCGGATGAATGGGCCAACCCGCATGCAAATCGGCAGCTCGATAGACCCGAAACTTTTGGAGAAAATCCCAGAAGGAGTAGTGGATGCCCCTTCTTTCGCTTTTGTGCAGTAAGTCCCATAGGGAGGCCTGTCAGCGCCAACCTGCCTGGCTCCCATGTCTCGCAGCCTGAAGGTACCTTAACCTGGATGGATCTGGACAAACTCGGTACCATTTTGAAGCGGATGAATGGGCCAACCCGCATGCAAATCGGCAGCTCGATAGACCCGAAACTTTTGGAGAAAATCCCAGAAGGAGTAGTGGATGCCCCTTCTTTCGCTTTTGTGCAGTAAGTCCCATAGGGAGGTCTGTCAGCGCCAACCCGCCTGGCTCCCATGTCTCGCAGCCTGAAGGTACCTTAACCTGGATGGATCTGGACAAACTCGGTACCATTTTGAAGCGGATGAATGGGCCAACCCGCATGCAAATCGGCAGCTCGATAGACCCGAAACTTTTGGAGAAAATCCAGAAGGAGTAGTGGATGCCCCTTCTTTCGCTTTTGTGCAGTAAGTCCCATAGGGAGGCCTGTCAGCGCCACCCGCCTGGCTCCCATGTCTCGCAGCCTGAAGGTACCTTAACCTGGATGGATCTGGACAAACTCGGTACCATTTTGAAGCGGATGAATGGGCCAACCCGCATGCAAATCGGCAGCTCGATAGACCCGAAACTTTTGGAGAAAATCCCAGAAGGAGTAGTGGATGCCCCTTCTTTCGCTTTTGTGCAGTAAGTCCCATAGGGCCTGTCAGCGCCACCCGCCTGGCTCCCATGTCTCGCAGCCTGAAGGTACCTTAACCTGGATGGATCTGGACAAACTCGGTACCATTTTGAAGCGGATGAATGGGCCAACCCGCATGCAAATCGGCAGCTCGATAGACCCGAAACTTTTGGAGAAAATCCCAAGAAGGAGTAGTGGATGCCCCTTCTTTCGCTTTTGTGCAGTAAGTCCCATAGGGAGGCCTGTCAGCGCCAACCGCCTGGCTCCCATGTCTCGCAGCCTGAAGGTACCTTAACCTGGATGGATCTGGACAAACTCGGTACCATTTTGAAGCGGATGAATGGGCCAACCCGCATGCAAATCGGCAGCTCGATAGACCCGAAACTTTTGGAGAAAATCCCAGAAGGAGTAGTGGATGCCCCTTCTTTCGCTTTTGTGCAGTAAGTCCCATAGGGAGGCCTGTCAGCGCCAACCCGCCTGGCTCCCATGTCTCGCAGCCTGAAGGTACCTTAACCTGGATGGATCTGGACAAACTCGGTACCATTTTGAAGCGGATGAATGGGCCAACCCGCATGCAAATCGGCAGCTCGATAGACCCGAAACTTTTGGAGAAAATCCCAGAAGGAGTAGTGGATGCCCCTTCTTTCGCTTTTGTGCAGTAAGTCCCATAGGGAGGCCTGTCAGCGCCAACCCGCCTGGCTCCCATGTCTCGCAGCCTGAAGGTACCTTAACCTGGATGGATCTGGACAAACTCGGTACCATTTTGAAGCGGATGAATGGGCCAACCCGCATGCAAATCGGCAGCTCGATAGACCCGAAACTTTTGGAGAAAATCCCAGAAGGAGTAGTGGATGCCCCTTCTTTCGCTTTTGTGCAGTAAGTCCCATAGGGAGGCCTGTCAGCGCCAACCTGCCTGGCTCCCATGTCTCGCAGCCTGAAGGTACCTTAACCTGGATGGATCTGGACAAACTCGGTACCATTTTGAAGCGGATGAATGGGCCAACCCGCATGCAAATCGGCAGCTCGATAGACCCGAAACTTTTGGAGAAAATCCCAGAAGGAGTAGTGGATGCCCCTTCTTTCGCTTTTGTGCAGTAAGTCCCATAGGGAGGCCTGTCAGCGCCAACCCGCCTGGCTCCCATGTCTCGCAGCCTGAAGGTACCTTAACCTGGATGGATCTGGACAAACTCGGTACCATTTTGAAGCGGATGAATGGGCCAACCCGCATGCAAATCGGCAGCTCGATAGACCCGAAACTTTTGGGAAAATCCCAGAAGGAGTAGTGGATGCCCCTTCTTTCGCTTTTGTGCAGTAAGTCCATAGGGAGGCCTGTCAGCGCCAACCCGCCTGGCTCCCATGTCTCGCAGCCTGAAGGTACCTTAACCTGGATGGATCTGGACAAACTCGGTACCATTTTGAAGCGGATGAATGTGCCAACCCGCATGCAAATCGGCAGCTCGATAGACCCGAAACTTTTGGAGAAAATCCCAGAAGGAGTAGTGGATGCCCCTTCTTTCGCTTTTGTGCAGTAAGTCCCATAGGGAGGCCTGTCAGCGCCAACCCGCCTGGCTCCCATGTCTCGCAGCCTGAAGGTACCTTAACCTGGATGGATCTGGACAAACTCGGTACCATTTTGAAGCGGATGAATGGGCCAACCCGCATGCAAATCGGCAGCTCGATAGACCCGAAACTTTTTGAGAAAATCCCAGAAGGAGTAGTGGATGCCCCTTCTTTCGCTTTTGTGCAGTAAGTCCCATAGGGAGGCCTGTCAGCGCCAACCGCCTGGCTCCCATGTCTCGCAGCCTGAAGGTACCTTAACCTGGATGGATCTGGACAAACTCGGTACCATTTTGAAGCGGATGAATGGGCCAACCCGCATGCAAATCGGCAGCTCGATAGACCCGAAACTTTTGGAGAAAATCCCAGAAGGAGTAGTGGATGCCCCTTCTTTCGCTTTTGTGCAGTAAGTCCCATAGGGAGGCCTGTCAGCGCCAACCTGCCTGGCTCCCATGTCTCGCAGCCTGAAGGTACCTTAACCTGGATGGATCTGGACAAACTCGGTACCATTTTGAAGCGGATGAATGGGCCAACCCGCATGCAAATCGGCAGCTCGATAGACCCGAAACTTTTGGAGAAAATCCCAGAAGGAGTAGTGTGCCCCTTCTTTCGCTTTTGTGCAGTAAGTCCCATAGGGAGGTCTGTCAGCGCCAACCCGCCTGGCTCCCATGTCTCGCAGCCTGAAGGTACCTTAACCTGGATGGATCTGGACAAACTCGGTACCATTTTGAAGCGGATGAATGTGCCAACCCGCATGCAAATCGGCAGCTCGATAGACCCGAAACTTTTGGAGAAAATCCCAGAAGGAGTAGTGGATGCCCCTTCTTTCGCTTTTGTGCAGTAAGTCCCATAGGGAGGCCTGTCAGCGCCAACCCGCCTGGCTCCCATGTCTCGCAGCCTGAAGGTACCTTAACCTGGATGGATCTGGACAAACTCGGTACCATTTTGAAGCGGATGAATGGGCCAACCCGCATGCAAATCGGCAGCTCGATAGACCCGAAACTTTTGGAGAAAATCCCAGAAGGAGTAGTGGATGCCCCTTCTTTCGCTTTTGTGCAGTAAGTCCCATAGGGAGGCCTGTCAGCGCCAACCCGCCTGGCTCCCATGTCTCGCAGCCTGAAGGTACCTTAACCTGGATGGATCTGGACAAACTCGGTACCATTTTGAAGCGGATGAATGGGCCAACCCGCATGCAAATCGGCAGCTCGATAGACCCGAAACTTTTGGAGAAAATCCCAGAAGGAGTAGTGGATGCCCCTTCTTTCGCTTTTGTGCAGTAAGTCCCATAGGGAGGCCTGTCAGCGCCAACCTGCCTGGCTCCCATGTCTCGCAGCCTGAAGGTACCTTAACCTGGATGGATCTGGACAAACTCGGTACCATTTTGAAGCGGATGAATGGGCCAACCCGCATGCAAATCGGCAGCTCGATAGACCCGAAACTTTTGGAGAAAATCCCAGAAGGAGTAGTGGATGCCCCTTCTTTCGCTTTTGTGCAGTAAGTCCCATGGGAGGTCTGTCAGCGCCAACCCGCCTGGCTCCCATGTCTCGCAGCCTGAAGGTACCTTAACCTGGATGGATCTGGACAAACTCGGTACCATTTTGAAGCGGATGAATGTGCCAACCCGCATGCAAATCGGCAGCTCGATAGACCCGAAACTTTTGGAGAAAATCCCAGAAGGAGTAGTGGATGCCCCTTCTTTCGCTTTTGTGCAGTAAGTCCCATAGGGAGGCCTGTCAGCGCCAACCCGCCTGGCTCCCATGTCTCGCAGCCTGAAGGTACCTTAACCTGGATGGATCTGGACAAACTCGGTACCATTTTGAAGCGGATGAATGGCCAACCCGCATGCAAATCGGCAGCTCGATAGACCCGAAACTTTGGAGAAAATCCCAGAAGGAGTAGTGGATGCCCCTTCTTTCGCTTTTGTGCAGTAAGTCCCATAGGGAGGCCTGTCAGCGCCAACCTGCCTGGCTCCCATGTCTCGCAGCCTGAAGGTACCTTAACCTGGATGGATCTGGACAAACTCGGTACCATTTTGAAGCGGATGAATGGGCCAACCCGCATGCAAATCGGCAGCTCGATAGACCCGAAACTTTTGGAGAAAATCCCAGAAGGAGTAGTGGATGCCCCTTCTTTCGCTTTTGTGCAGTAAGTCCCATAGGGAGGTCTGTCAGCGCCAACCCGCCTGGCTCCCATGTCTCGCAGCCTGAAGGTACCCCTAACCTATGGATCCGGAACGGCCGAACCAGAAGCCTTAAACCTGGATGGTCTGGACCCGGTCCATTTTGAAGCGGATGATTGTGCCAACCCGCATGCAAATCGGCAGCTCGATAGACCCGAAACTTTTGGAGAAAATCCCAGAAGGAGTAGTGGATGCCCCTTCTTTCGCTTTTGTGCAGTAAGTCCCATAGGGAGGCCTGTCAGCGCCAACCCGCCTGGCTCCCATGTCTCGCAGCCTGAAGGTACCTTAACCTGGATGGATCTGGACAAACTCGGTACCATTTTGAAGCGGATGAATGGGCCAACCCGCATGCAAATCGGCAGCTCGATAGACCCGAAACTTTTGGAGAAAATCCCAGAAGGAGTAGTGGATGCCCCTTCTTTCGCTTTTGTGCAGTAAGTCCCATAGGGAGGCCTGTCAGCGCCAACCCGCCTGGCTCCCATGTCTCGCAGCCTGAAGGTACCTTAACCTGGATGGATCTGGACAAACTCGGTACCATTTTGAAGCGGATGAATGGGCCAACCCGCATGCAAATCGGCAGCTCGATAGACCCGAAACTTTTGGAGAAAATCCCAGAAGGAGTAGTGGATGCCCCTTCTTTCGCTTTTGTGCAGTAAGTCCCATAGGGAGGCCTGTCAGCGCCAACCCGCCTGGCTCCCATGTCTCGCAGCCTGAAGGTACCTTAACCTGGATGGATCTGGACAAACTCGGTACCATTTTGAAGCGGATGAATGGGCCAACCCGCATGCAAATCGGCAGCTCGATAGACCCGAAACTTTTGAGAAAATCCCAGAAGGAGTAGTGGATGCCCCTTCTTTCGCTTTTGTGCAGTAAGTCCCATAGGGAGGCCTGTCAGCGCCAACCCGCCTGGCTCCCATGTCTCGCAGCCTGAAGGTACCTTAACCTGGATGGATCTGGACAAACTCGGTACCATTTTGAAGCGGATGAATGGGCCAACCCGCATGCAAATCGGCAGCTCGATAGACCCGAAACTTTGGAGAAAATCCCAGAAGGAGTAGTGGATGCCCCTTCTTTCGCTTTTGTGCAGTAAGTCCCATAGGGAGGCCTGTCAGCGCCAACCCGCCTGGCTCCCATGTCTCGCAGCCTGAAGGTACCTTAACCTGGATGGATCTGGACAAACTCGGTACCATTTTGAAGCGGATGAATGGGCCAACCCGCATGCAAATCGGCAGCTCGATAGACCCGAAACTTTTGGAGAAAATCCCAGAAGGAGTAGTGGATGCCCCTTCTTTCGCTTTTGTGCAGTAAGTCCCATAGGGAGGCCTGTCAGCGCCAACCTGCCTGGCTCCCATGTCTCGCAGCCTGAAGGTACCTTAACCTGGATGGATCTGGACAAACTCGGTACCATTTTGAAGCGGATGAATGGGCCAACCCGCATGCAAATCGGCAGCTCGATAGACCCGAAACTTTTGGAGAAAATCCCAGAAGGAGTAGTGGATGCCCCTTCTTTCGCTTTTGTGCAGTAAGTCCCATAGGGAGGCTGTCTGTCAGCGCCAACCCGCCTGGCTCCCATGTCTCGCAGCCTGAAGGTACCTTAACCTGGATGGATCTGGACAAACTCGGTACCATTTTGAAGCGGATGAATGGGCCAACCCGCATGCAAATCGGCAGCTCGATAGACCCGAAACTTTTGGAGAAATCCCAGAAGGAGTAGTGGATGCCCCTTCTTTCGCTTTTGTGCAGTAAGTCCCATAGGGAGGCCTGTCAGCGCCAACCCGCCTGGCTCCCATGTCTCGCAGCCTGAAGGTACCTTAACCTGGATGGATCTGGACAAACTCGGTACCATTTTGAAGCGGATGAATGGGCCACCCGCATGCAAATCGGCAGCTCGATAGACCCGAAACTTTTGGAGAAAATCCCAGAAGGAGTAGTGGATGCCCCTTCTTTCGCTTTTGTGCAGTAAGTCCCATAGGGAGGCCTGTCAGCGCCAACCCGCCTGGCTCCCATGTCTCGCAGCCTGAAGGTACCTTAACCTGGATGGATCTGGACAAACTCGGTACCATTTTGAAGCGGATGAATGGGCCAACCCGCATGCAAATCGGCAGCTCGATAGACCCGAAACTTTTGGAGAAAATCCCAGAAGGAGTAGTGGATGCCCCTTCTTTCGCTTTTGTGCAGTAAGTCCCATAGGGAGGCCTGTCAGCGCCAACCCCTGGCTCCCATGTCTCGCAGCCTGAAGGTACCTTAACCTGGATGGATCTGGACAAACTCGGTACCATTTTGAAGCGGATGAATGGGCCAACCCGCATGCAAATCGGCAGCTCGATAGACCCGAAACTTTTTGAGAAAATCCCAGAAGGAGTAGTGGATGCCCCTTCTTTCGCTTTTGTGCAGTAAGTCCCATAGGGAGGCTGTCAGCGCCAACCCGCCTGGCTCCCATGTCTCGCAGCCTGAAGGTACCTTAACCTGGATGGATCTGGACAAACTCGGTACCATTTTGAAGCGGATGAATGGGCCAACCCGCATGCAAATCGGCAGCTCGATAGACCCGAAACTTTTGGAGAAAATCCCAGAAGGAGTAGTGGATGCCCCTTCTTTCGCTTTTGTGCAGTAAGTCCCATAGGGAGGCCTGTCAGCGCCACCCGCCTGGCTCCCATGTCTCGCAGCCTGAAGGTACCTTAACCTGGATGGATCTGGACAAACTCGGTACCATTTTGAAGCGGATGAATGGGCCAACCCGCATGCAAATCGGCAGCTCGATAGACCCGAAACTTTTGGAGAAAATCCCAGAAGGAGTAGTGGATGCCCCTTCTTTCGCTTTTGTGCAGTAAGTCCCATAGGGAGGCCTGTCAGCGCCAACCCGCCTGGCTCCCATGTCTCGCAGCCTGAAGGTACCTTAACCTGGATGGATCTGGACAAACTCGGTACCATTTTGAAGCGGATGAATGGGCCAACCCGCATGCAAATCGGCAGCTCGATAGACCCGAAACTTTGGAGAAAATCCCAGAAGGAGTAGTGGATGCCCCTTCTTTCGCTTTTGTGCAGTAAGTCCCATAGGGAGGCCTGTCAGCGCCAACCCGCCTGGCTCCCATGTCTCGCAGCCTGAAGGTACCTTAACCTGGATGGATCTGGACAAACTCGGTACCATTTTGAAGCGGATGAATGGGCCAACCCGCATGCAAATCGGCAGCTCGATAGACCCGAAACTTTTGGAGAAAATCCCAGAAGGAGTAGTGGATGCCCTTCTTTCGCTTTTGTGGCAGTAAGTCCCATAGGAGGCCTGTCAGTGCGATAGACCCGAACGTTTGGAGAAAATCCCAGAAGGAGTAGTGGATGCCCCTTCTTTCGCTTTTGTGCAGTAAGTCCCATAGGGAGGCCTGTCAGCGCCAACCCGCCTGGCTCCCATGTCTCGCAGCCTGAAGGTACCTTAACCTGGATGGATCTGGACAAACTCGGTACCATTTTGAAGCGGATGAATGGGCCAACCCGCATGCAAATCGGCAGCTCGATAGACCCGAAACTTTTGGAGAAAATCCCAGAAGGAGTAGTGGATGCCCCTTCTTTCGCTTTTGTGCAGTAAGTCCCATAGGGAGGCCTGTCAGCGCCAACCCGCCTGGCTCCCATGTCTCGCAGCCTGAAGGTACCTTAACCTGGATGGATCTGGACAAACTCGGTACCATTTTGAAGCGGATGAATGGGCCAACCCGCATGCAAATCGGCAGCTCGATAGACCCGAAACTTTTGGAGAAAATCCCAGAAGGAGTAGCGGATGCCCCTTCTTTCGCTTTTGTGCAGTAAGTCCCATAGGGAGGCCTGTCAGCGCCAACCCGCCTGGCTCCCATGTCTCGCAGCCTGAAGGTACCTTAACCTGGATGGATCTGGACAAACTCGGTACCATTTTGAAGCGGATGAATGGGCCAACCCGCATGCAAATCGGCAGCTCGATAGACCCGAAACTTTGGAGAAAATCCCAGAAGTAGTAGCGGATGCCCCTTCTTTCGCTTTTGTGCAGTAAGTCCCATAGGGAGGCCTGTCAGCGCCAACCCGCCTGGCTCCCATGTCTCGCAGCCTGAAGGTACCTTAACCTGGATGGATCTGGACAAACTCGGTACCATTTTGAAGCGGATGAATGGGCCAACCCGCATGCAAATCGGCAGCTCGATAGACCCGAAACTTTTGGAGAAAATCCCAGAAGGAGTAGCGGATGCCCCTTCTTTCGCTTTTGTGCAGTAAGTCCCATAGGGAGGCCTGTCAGCGCCAACCCGCCTGGCTCCCATGTCTCGCAGCCTGAAGGTACCTTAACCTGGATGGATCTGGACAAACTCGGTACCATTTTGAAGCGGATGAATGGCCAACCCGCATGCAAATCGGCAGCTCGATAGACCCGAAACTTTTGGAGAAAATCCCAGAAGGAGTAGTGGATGCCCCTTCTTTCGCTTTTGTGCAGTAAGTCCCATAGGGAGGCCTGTCAGCGCCAACCCGCCTGGCTCCCATGTCTCGCAGCCTGAAGGTACCTTAACCTGGATGGATCTGGACAAACTCGGTACCATTTTGAAGCGGATGAATGGGCCAACCCGCATGCAAATCGGCAGCTCGATAGACCCGAAACTTTTGGAGAAAATCCCAGAAGGAGTAGTGGATGCCCCTTCTTTCGCTTTTGTGCAGTAAGTCCCATGGGAGGTCCTGTCAGCGCCAACCCGCCTGGCTCCCATGTCTCGCAGCCTGAAGGTACCTTAACCTGGATGGATCTGGACAAACTCGGTACCATTTTGAAGCGGATGAATGGGCCAACCCGCATGCAAATCGGCAGCTCGATAGACCCGAAACTTTTGGAGAAAATCCCAGAAGGAGTAGTGGATGCCCCTTCTTTCGCTTTTGTGCAGTAAGTCCCATAGGGAGGCCTGTCAGCGCCAACCCGCCTGGCTCCCATGTCTCGCAGCCTGAAGGTACCTTAACCTGGATGGATCTGGACAAACTCGGTACCATTTTGAAGCGGATGAATGGGCCAACCCGCATGCAAATCGGCAGCTCGATAGACCCGAAACTTTTGGAGAAAATCCCAGAAGGAGTAGTGGATGCCCCTTCTTTCGCTTTTGTGCAGTAAGTCCCATAGGGAGGTCTGTCAGCGCCAACCCGCCTGGCTCCCATGTCTCGCAGCCTGAAGGTACCTTAACCTGGATGGATCTGGACAAACTCGGTACCATTTTGAAGCGGATGAATGGGCCAACCCGCATGCAAATCGGCAGCTCGATAGACCCGAAACTTTTGGAGAAAATCCCAGAAGGAGTAGTGGATGCCCCTTCTTTCGCTTTTGTGCAGTAAGTCCCATAGGGAGGCCTGTCAGCGCCAACCCGCCTGGCTCCCATGTCTCGCAGCCTGAAGGTACCTTAACCTGGATGGATCTGGACAAACTCGGTACCATTTTGAAGCGGATGAATGGCCAACCCGCATGCAAATCGGCAGCTCGATAGACCCGAAACTTTTGGAGAAAATCCCAGAAGGAGTAGTGGATGCCCCTTCTTTCGCTTTTGTGCAGTAAGTCCCATAGGGAGGCCTGTCAGCGCCAACCCGCCTGGCTCCCATGTCTCGCAGCCTGAAGGTACCTTAACCTGGATGGATCTGGACAAACTCGGTACCATTTTGAAGCGGATGAATGGGCCAACCCGCATGCAAATCGGCAGCTCGATAGACCCGAACTTTTGGAGAAAATCCCAGAAGGAGTAGTGGATGCCCCTTCTTTCGCTTTTGTGCAGTAAGTCCCATAGGGAGGCCTGTCAGCGCCAACCTGCCTGGCTCCCATGTCTCGCAGCCTGAAGGTACCTTAACCTGGATGGATCTGGACAAACTCGGTACCATTTTGAAGCGGATGAATGGGCCAACCCGCATGCAAATCGGCAGCTCGATAGACCCGAACTTTTTGAGAAAATCCCAGAAGGAGTAGTGGATGCCCCTTCTTTCGCTTTTGTGCAGTAAGTCCCATAGGGAGGTCCTGTCAGCGCCAACCCGCCTGGCTCCCATGTCTCGCAGCCTGAAGGTACCTTAACCTGGATGGATCTGGACAAACTCGGTACCATTTTGAAGCGGATTTGGGCCAACCCGCATGCAAATCGGCAGCTCGATAGACCCGAAACTTTTGGAGAAAATCCCAGAAGGAGTAGTGGATGCCCCTTCTTTCGCTTTTGTGCAGTAAGTCCCATAGGGAGGCCTGTCAGCGCCAACCCGCCTGGCTCCCATGTCTCGCAGCCTGAAGGTACCTTAACCTGGATGGATCTGGACAAACTCGGTACCATTTTGAAGCGGATGAATGGGCCAACCCGCATGCAAATCGGCAGCTCGATAGACCCGAAACTTTTGAGAAAATCCCAGAAGGAGTAGTGGATGCCCCTTCTTTCGCTTTTGTGCAGTAAGTCCCATAGGGAGGCCTGTCAGCGCCAACCTGCCTGGCTCCCATGTCTCGCAGCCTGAAGGTACCTTAACCTGGATGGATCTGGACAAACTCGGTACCATTTTGAAGCGGATGAATGGGCCAACCCGCATGCAAATCGGCAGCTCGATAGACCCGAAACTTTTGGAGAAAATCCCAGAAGGAGTAGTGGATGCCCCTTCTTTCGCTTTTGTGCAGTAAGTCCCATAGGGAGGTCTGTCAGCGCCAACCCGCCTGGCTCCCATGTCTCGCAGCCTGAAGGTACCTTAACCTGGATGGATCTGGACAAACTCGGTACCATTTTGAAGCGGATGAATGGGCCAACCCGCATGCAAATCGGCAGCTCGATAGACCCGAAACTTTTGGAGAAAATCCCAGAAGGAGTAGTGGATGCCCCTTCTTTCGCTTTTGTGCAGTAAGTCCCATAGGGAGGCCTGTCAGCGCCAACCCGCCTGGCTCCCATGTCTCGCAGCCTGAAGGTACCTTAACCTGGATGGATCTGGACAAACTCGGTACCATTTTGAAGCGGATGAATGGGCCAACCCGCATGCAAATCGGCAGCTCGATAGACCCGAAACTTTTGGAGAAAATCCCAGAAGGAGTAGTGGATGCCCCTTCTTTCGCTTTTGTGCAGTAAGTCCCATAGGGAGGCCTGTCAGCGCCAACCCGCCTGGCTCCCATGTCTCGCAGCCTGAAGGTACCTTAACCTGGATGGATCTGGACAAACTCGGTACCATTTTGAAGCGGATGAATGGGCCAACCCGCATGCAAATCGGCAGCTCGATAGACCCGAAACTTTTGGAGAAAATCCCAGAAGGAGTAGTGGATGCCCCTTCTTTCGCTTTTGTGCAGTAAGTCCCATAGGGAGGCCTGTCAGCGCCAACCCGCCTGGCTCCCATGTCTCGCAGCCTGAAGGTACCTTAACCTGGATGGATCTGGACAAACTCGGTACCATTTTGAAGCGGATGAATGGGCCAACCCGCATGCAAATCGGCAGCTCGATAGACCCGAAACTTTTGGAGAAAATCCCAGAAGGAGTAGTGGATGCCCCTTCTTTCGCTTTTGTGCAGTAAGTCCCATAGGGAGGCCTGTCAGCGCCAACCGCCTGGCTCCCATGTCTCGCAGCCTGAAGGTACCTTAACCTGGATGGATCTGGACAAACTCGGTACCATTTTGAAGCGGATGAATGGGCCAACCCGCATGCAAATCGGCAGCTCGATAGACCCGAAACTTTTGGAGAAAATCCCAGAAGGAGTAGTGGATGCCCCTTCTTTCGCTTTTGTGCAGTAAGTCCCATAGGGAGGCCTGTCAGCGCCAACCGCCTGGCTCCCATGTCTCGCAGCCTGAAGGTACCTTAACCTGGATGGATCTGGACAAACTCGGTACCATTTTGAAGCGGATGAATGGGCCAACCCGCATGCAAATCGGCAGCTCGATAGACCCGAAACTTTTGGAGAAAATCCCAGAAGGAGTAGTGGATGCCCCTTCTTTCGCTTTTGTGCAGTAAGTCCCATAGGGAGGCCTGTCAGCGCCAACCCGCCTGGCTCCCATGTCTCGCAGCCTGAAGGTACCTTAACCTGGATGGATCTGGACAAACTCGGTACCATTTTGAAGCGGATGAATGGGCCAACCCGCATGCAAATCGGCAGCTCGATAGACCCGAAACTTTTGGAGAAAATCCCAGAAGGAGTAGTGGATGCCCCTTCTTTCGCTTTTGTGCAGTAAGTCCCATAGGGAGGCCTGTCAGCGCCACCCGCCTGGCTCCCATGTCTCGCAGCCTGAAGGTACCTTAACCTGGATGGATCTGGACAAACTCGGTACCATTTTGAAGCGGATGAATGGGCCAACCCGCATGCAAATCGGCAGCTCGATAGACCCGAAACTTTTGGAGAAAATCCCAGAAGGAGTAGTGGATGCCCCTTCTTTCGCTTTTGTGCAGTAAGTCCCATAGGGAGGCCTGTCAGCGCCAACCCGCCTGGCTCCCATGTCTCGCAGCCTGAAGGTACCTTAACCTGGATGGATCTGGACAAACTCGGTACCATTTTGAAGCGGATGAATGGGCCAACCCGCATGCAAATCGGCAGCTCGATAGACCCGAAACTTTTGGAGAAAATCCCAGAAGGAGTAGTGGATGCCCCTTCTTTCGCTTTTGTGCAGTAAGTCCCATAGGGAGGTCTGTCAGCGCCAACCCGCCTGGCTCCCATGTCTCGCAGCCTGAAGGTACCTTAACCTGGATGGATCTGGACAAACTCGGTACCATTTTGAAGCGGATGAATGTGCCAACCCGCATGCAAATCGGCAGCTCGATAGACCCGAAACTTTTGGAGAAAATCCCAGAAGGAGTAGTGGATGCCCCTTCTTTCGCTTTTGTGCAGTAAGTCCCATAGGGAGGCCTGTCAGCGCCACCCGCCTGGCTCCCATGTCTCGCAGCCTGAAGGTACCTTAACCTGGATGGATCTGGACAAACTCGGTACCATTTTGAAGCGGATGAATGGGCCAACCCGCATGCAAATCGGCAGCTCGATAGACCCGAAACTTTTGGAGAAAATCCCAGAAGGAGTAGTGGATGCCCCTTCTTTCGCTTTTGTGCAGTAAGTCCCATAGGGAGGCCTGTCAGCGCCAACCCGCCTGGCTCCCATGTCTCGCAGCCTGAAGGTACCTTAACCTGGATGGATCTGGACAAACTCGGTACCATTTTGAAGCGGATGAATGGGCCAACCCGCATGCAAATCGGCAGCTCGATAGACCCGAAACTTTTGGAGAAAATCCCAGAAGGAGTAGTGGATGCCCCTTCTTTCGCTTTTGTGCAGTAAGTCCCATAGGGAGGCCTGTCAGCGCCAACCCGCCTGGCTCCCATGTCTCGCAGCCTGAAGGTACCTTAACCTGGATGGATCTGGACAAACTCGGTACCATTTTGAAGCGGATGAATGGGCCAACCCGCATGCAAATCGGCAGCTCGATAGACCCGAAACTTTTGGAGAAAATCCAGAAGGAGTGTGGATGCCCCTTCTTTCGCTTTTGTGCAGTAAGTCCCATAGGGATGCTGTCATTGCGATAGACCGAAACGTTTGGAGAAAATCCCAGAAGGAGTAGTGGATGCCCCTTCTTTTCGCTTTTGTGCAGTAAGTCCCATAGGGAGGCCTGTCAGCGCCAACCCGCATGGCTCCCATGTCTCGCAGCCTGAAGGTACCTTAACCTGGATGGATCTGGACAAACTCGGTACCATTTTGAAGCGGATGAATGGGCCAACCCGCATGCAAATCGGCAGCTCGATAGACCCGAAACTTTTGGAGAAAATCCCAGAAGGAGTAGTGGATGCCCCTTCTTTCGCTTTTGTGCAGTAAGTCCCATAGGGAGGCCTGTCAGCGCCAACCCGCCTGGCTCCCATGTCTCGCAGCCTGAAGGTACCTTAACCTGGATGGATCTGGACAAACTCGGTACCATTTTGAAGCGGATGAATGGGCCAACCGCATGCAAATCGGCAGCTCGATAGACCCGAAACTTTTGGAGAAAATCCCAGAAGGAGTAGCGGATGCCCCTTCTTTCGCTTTTGTGCAGTAAGTCCCATAGGGAGGCCTGTCAGCGCCAACCCGCCTGGCTCCCATGTCTCGCAGCCTGAAGGTACCTTAACCTGGATGGATCTGGACAAACTCGGTACCATTTTGAAGCGGATGAATGGGCCAACCCGCATGCAAATCGGCAGCTCGATAGACCCGAAACTTTTGGAGAAAATCCCAGAAGTAGTAGCGGATGCCCCTTCTTTCGCTTTTGTGCAGTAAGTCCCATAGGGGAGGCCTGTCAGCGCCAACCCGCCTGGCTCCCATGTCTCGCAGCCTGAAGGTACCTTAACCTGGATGGATCTGGACAAACTCGGTACCATTTTGAAGCGGATGAATGGTCCAACCCGCATGCAAATCGGCAGTCGATAGACCCGAAACTTTTGGAGGAAATCCCAGAAGCAGCGGATGCCCCTTCTTTCGCTTTTGTGCAGTAAGTCCCATAGGGAGGCCTGTCAGCGCCAACCCGCCTGGCTCCCATGTCTCGCAGCCTGAAGGTACCTTAACCTGGATGGATCTGGACAAACTCGGTACCATTTTGAAGCGGATGAATGGCCAACCCGCATGCAAATCGGCAGCTCGATAGACCCGAAACTTTTTGAGAAAATCCCAGAAGGAGTAGTGGATGCCCCTTCTTTCGCTTTTGTGCAGTAAGTCCCATAGGGAGGCCTGTCAGCGCCAACCCCCTGGCTCCCATGTCTCGCAGCCTGAGGTACCTTAACCTGGATGGATCTGGACAAACTCGGTACCATTTTGAAGCGGATGAATGGGCCAACCCGCATGCAAATCGGCAGCTCGATAGACCCGAAACTTTTGGAGAAAATCCCAGAAGGAGTAGTGGATGCCCCTTCTTTCGCTTTTGTGCAGTAAGTCCCATGGGAGGTCTGTCAGCGCCAACCCGCCTGGCTCCCATGTCTCGCAGCCTGAAGGTACCTTAACCTGGATGGATCTGGACAAACTCGGTACCATTTTGAAGCGGATGAATGGGCCAACCCGCATGCAAATCGGCAGCTCGATAGACCCGAAACTTTTGGAGAAAATCCCAGAAGGAGTAGTGGATGCCCCTTCTTTCGCTTTTGTGCAGTAAGTCCCATAGGGAGGCCTGTCAGCGCCAACCCGCCTGGCTCCCATGTCTCGCAGCCTGAAGGTACCTTAACCTGGATGGATCTGGACAAACTCGGTACCATTTTGAAGCGGATGAATGGGCCAACCCGCATGCAAATCGGCAGCTCGATAGACCCGAAACTTTTGAGAAAATCCCAGAAGGAGTAGTGGATGCCCCTTCTTTCGCTTTTGTGCAGTAAGTCCCATAGGGAGGCCTGTCAGCGCCAACCCGCCTGGCTCCCATGTCTCGCAGCCTGAAGTACCTTAACCTGGATGGATCTGGACAAACTCGGTACCATTTTGAAGCGGATGAATGTGCCAACCCGCATGCAAATCGGCAGCTCGATAGACCCGAAACTTTTGGAGAAAATCCCAGAAGGAGTAGTGGATGCCCCTTCTTTCGCTTTTGTGCAGTAAGTCCCATAGGGAGGCCTGTCAGCGCCAACCCGCCTGGCTCCCATGTCTCGCAGCCTGAAGGTACCTTAACCTGGATGGATCTGGACAAACTCGGTACCATTTTGAAGCGGATGAATGGGCCAACCCGCATGCAAATCGGCAGCTCGATAGACCCGAACTTTTTGAGAAAATCCCAGAAGGAGTAGTGGATGCCCCTTCTTTCGCTTTTGTGCAGTAAGTCCCATAGGGAGGCCTGTCAGCGCCAACCCGCCTGGCTCCCATGTCTCGCAGCCTGAAGGTACCTTAACCTGGATGGATCTGGACAAACTCGGTACCATTTTGAAGCGGATGAATGGGCCAACCCGCATGCAAATCGGCAGCTCGATAGACCCGAAACTTTTGGAGAAAATCCCAGAAGGAGTAGTGGATGCCCCTTCTTTCGCTTTTGTGCAGTAAGTCCCATAGGGAGGCCTGTCAGCGCCAACCCGCCTGGCTCCCATGTCTCGCAGCCTGAAGGTACCTTAACCTGGATGGATCTGGACAACTCGGTACCATTTTGAAGCGGATGAATGGGCCAACCCGCATGCAAATCGGCAGCTCGATAGACCCGAAACTTTTTGAGAAAATCCCAGAAGAGTAGTGTATGCCCCTCCTTCTTTCGCTTTTGTGCAGTAAGTCCCATAGGGAGGGTCTGTCAGCGCCAACTCGCCTGGCTCCCATGTCTCGCAGCCTGAAGTACCTTAACCTGGATGGATCTGGACAAACTCGTACCATTTTGAAGCGGATGAATGGGCCAACCCGCATGCAAATCGCAGCTCGATAGACCCGAAACTTTTGGAGAAAATCCCAGAAGGAGTAGTGGATGCCCCTTCTTTCGCTTTTGTGCAGTAAGTCCCATAGGGAGGCCTGTCAGCGCCAACCCGCCTGGCTCCCATGTCTCGCAGCCTGAAGGTACCTTAACCTGGATGGATCTGGACAAACTCGGTACCATTTTGAAGCGGATGAATGGGCCAACCCGCATGCAAATCGGCAGCTCGATAGACCCGAAACTTTTGGAGAAAATCCCAGAAGTAGGAGTAGTGGATGCCCCTTCTTTCGCTTTTGTGCAGTAAGTCCCATAGGGAGGCCTGTCAGCGCCAACCCGCCTGGCTCCCATGTCTCGCAGCCTGAAGGTACCTTAACCTGGATGGATCTGGACAAACTCGGTACCATTTTGAAGCGGATGAATGGGCCAACCCGCATGCAAATCGGCAGCTCGATAGACCCGAAACTTTTTGGAGAAATCCCAGAAGGAGTAGTGGATGCCCCTTCTTTCGCTTTTGTGCAGTAAGTCCCATGGGGAGGTCTGTCAGCGCCAACCCGCCTGGCTCCCATGTCTCGCAGCCTGAAGGTACCTTAACCTGGATGGATCTGGACAAACTCGGTACCATTTTGAAGCGGATGAATGTGCCAACCCGCATGCAAATCGGCAGCTCGATAGACCCGAAACTTTTGGAGAAAATCCCAGAAGGAGTAGTGGATGCCCCTTCTTTCGCTTTTGTGCAGTAAGTCCCATAGGGAGGCCTGTCAGCGCCAACCCGCCTGGCTCCCATGTCTCGCAGCCTGAAGGTACCTTAACCTGGATGGATCTGGACAAACTCGGTACCATTTTGAAGCGGATGAATGGGCCAACCCGCATGCAAATCGGCAGCTCGATAGACCCGAAACTTTTGGAGAAAATCCCAGAAGGAGTAGCGGATGCCCCTTCTTTCGCTTTTGTGCAGTAAGTCCCATAGGGAGGCCTGTCAGCGCCAACCCGCCTGGCTCCCATGTCTCGCAGCCTGAAGGTACCTTAACCTGGATGGATCTGGACAAACTCGGTACCATTTTGAAGCGGATGAATGGGCCAACCCGCATGCAAATCGGCAGCTCGATAGACCCGAAACTTTTGGAGAAAATCCCAGAAGGAGTAGCGGATGCCCCTTCTTTCGCTTTTGTGCAGTAAGTCCCATAGGGAGGCCTGTCAGCGCCAACCCGCCTGGCTCCCATGTCTCGCAGCCTGAAGGTACCTTAACCTGGATGGATCTGGACAAACTCGGTACCATTTTGAAGCGGATGAATGGCCAACCCGCATGCAAATCGGCAGCTCGATAGACCCGAAACTTTTTGGGAAAATCCCAGAAGGAGTAGTGGGATGCCCCCTCTTTTCGCTTTTGTGCAGTAAGTCCCATGGGAGGCCTGTCAGCGCCACTCGCCAACTCCTGGCTCCCATGTCTCGCAGCCTGAAGGTACCTTAACCTGGATGGATCTGGACAAACTCGGTACCATTTTGAAGCGGATGAATGGGCCAACCCGCATGCAAATCGGCAGCTCGATAGACCCGAACTTTTGGAGAAAATCCCAGAAGGAGTAGTGGATGCCCCTTCTTTCGCTTTTGTGCAGTAAGTCCCATAGGGAGGCCTGTCAGCGCCAACCCGCCTGGCTCCCATGTCTCGCAGCCTGAAGGTACCTTAACCTGGATGGATCTGGACAAACTCGGTACCATTTTGAAGCGGATGAATGGGCCAACCCGCATGCAAATCGGCAGCTCGATAGACCCGAAACTTTTGGAGAAAATCCCAGAAGGAGTAGTGGATGCCCCTTCTTTCGCTTTTGTGCAGTAAGTCCCATAGGGAGGCCTGTCAGCGCCAACCCGCCTGGCTCCCATGTCTCGCAGCCTGAAGGTACCTTAACCTGGATGGATCTGGACAAACTCGGTACCATTTTGAAGCGGATGAATGGGCCAACCCGCATGCAAATCGGCAGCTCGATAGACCCGAACTTTTGGAGAAAATCCCAGAAGGAGTAGTGGATGCCCCTTCTTTCGCTTTTGTGCAGTAAGTCCCATAGGGAGGCCTGTCAGCGCCAACCCGCCTGGCTCCCATGTCTCGCAGCCTGAAGGTACCTTAACCTGGATGGATCTGGACAAACTCGGTACCATTTTGAAGCGGATGAATGGGCCAACCCGCATGCAAATCGCAGCTCGATAGACCCGAAACTTTTTTGAGAAAATCCCAAAGGAGTAGTGGATGCCCCTTCTTCGCTTTTGTGCAGTAAGTCCCATAGGGAGGCCTGTCAGCGCCAACCCGCCTGGCTCCCATGTCTCGCAGCCTGAAGGTACCTTAACCTGGATGGATCTGGACAAACTCGGTACCATTTTGAAGCGGATGAATGGCCAACCCGCATGCAAATCGGCAGCTCGATAGACCCGAAACTTTTGGAGAAATCCCAGAAGGAGTAGTGGATGCCCCTTCTTTCGCTTTTGTGC
>NW_024037051.1:15184003-15216612 GCF_015706575.1 Patiria miniata
TACTGGTTGTCTGCCGAGTCAGGTGAGTATAATGAATACCCTAGTAAGTAGTCAAAAAGGCTTTGTGATGCTGGTCGAAACGTGTTAGCTTGATTTTTAGAGGTGTGCAGTAAAGGGACAAGAAACAGGACTAGGATTGAAGCCAGCAGGGCTACTACCCCCCCAAGCTTTTTTGGGATTGATCGTAGGATTGCATAGGCAAACAGGAAATATCATTCTGGTTGGATGTGGACAGGGGTTACCAGGGGTTTAGCTGGTTTGAATTTTTCGGGGTCTTTTAGTAGGTTGGGCGACAATAAAACTATTGATCTTAGGAGCATAAATAAAATAATAAAGCCTGTACGTCCTTAGTTGAAAAGTAGGTGTGGAATGGGGTCTTATCGAACTTCGATTCTATACCAGTTGGTTTATTAGATCCGGTTTGATGTAGGAAGAATAGGTGGATAATTGACAAAGCAGTGATGATGAAGGGGAATAGGAAATGGAAGGCAAAAAATCGGGTTAGCGTAGCATTGTCAACGGAAAATCCGCCTCAAACTCATTGTACTATAGATGATCCTATGTACGGTACAGCGGATATTAAGTTAGTTATTACTGTAGCTCCTCAGAAAGACATTTGGCCTCAGGGTAATACATATCCTACGAATGCGGTTGCCATGGTTAATAGGAACAGGATGACTCCTATGTTTCAAGTTTCTTCTTTAACGTAGGAGCCATAGTAAATGCCTCGTCCAATGTGGAAGTATAAGCAAAGGAAAAAGAAAGATGCTGTTTTGGCGTGGATGTTTCGTAAAAGTCATCCGTATTTTACATCGCGGCATATGTGGCTGATGGAGGAGAATGCCAGGGAGACGTCTGAGGTGTAATGCATCGCTAGAAATAGGCCGGTAAGTATCTGTATTATTAAGCATAGTCCTAGGAGTGATCCGAATTTTCACCAGATAGAAAGTTTACTTGGGGAAGGTAGGTCTATTAGGGAGTTTTTTATAATTCTAAATAAGGGGTGTTTCTTTCGAAGGGGGCCTGTCATAATTTCTTATATATAATGATTTTTTATACAATCTTAGTTTTAATGTTCCTGGGAAGGACTTTGGTTTTCTATAGTTTGTCGCCTTATTATGGTGCCTTAGGTTTAGTTTTGGTGGCATTGTCTGGTTGCTTGCTGTGCAGATTGTTGGGGTTTTCCTTTATAGCTTTGGTCCTGATTTTAATATATGTTGGGGGGATGTTAGTGGTCTTTGTATACTCTACGGCCATATCAGCAGAGCGGTATCCAAGAGTTAGTAAATTCAATGAAATCTTAGTTCTTAGGCTTCTTGTTATTTTCTGGGGGTTCTGAAATTTGATTCTTTAGTTAAAGTTGATCTAAAAAGTTGGGTTTTTGTAACAAAAAGTGATTTGGTCGGGGCTAGAAAATTATATAGGAGAATGGGAGGATATTTGTTGATTGGAGGTTATATATTATTGGTAGCTTTAATTGTTGCTCTTGTGCTAACTTATGGGTCGGATTATAGGATTTTAAAGGCTTTGTAAATTAAAGGCAAAGGGCTGACTTTATTCAAGTTGTTATGAGAAGTAAATTGCGTTAGACAGAGGTCTCTGGGGAGAGTTGTCTTATGGTTGTCAGCGACAGTGTTATAATAATTAGGAGGGTTAAAAAGGAAAATAGCAGATACTGCTTTATGTAGCCTGTCTGGGAAAGTTGATATTTTTGTGATGCCTTAGAGGAGGTTGTTGCTATTCCTTGTGCACCAATGTTTTCTCTTCATCCTCGATCTATTTTTCGAGTGGTGAGAGATAGGGATATGAAAAATGAGTAGAATAGGAACAGGATGTGTGATATTTTTTCGTAAAATCATTGTTTGGTGGTGAATGAATTAGCCTTAGATGCGGTGGGGGTGAAATCTTTAGGGTAAGTTCTTGTAGAATTGAAATTGAGAAAAGTACTCCTGTGATGGTTAGTAGAAGTGCGATGGTCTTTAATATGGAGCTAATTGTTATAATCGGGGCAAGGACTGTAAGTTTGGTAAGAATTCACCCGGATAAAATAGTTCCAAGGGCTAAGCGTTTTAGAGATTTGATTAGATTATTTTTTTCTTCTTTTGTGGGGTAAGGGGGGAAAAGGAGGGGTTCTTAATAAAGCAAAAGAATATGATTCGAAATGAATAAACTGAGGTTAATAGTGTTGCTAGAAGGGAAAGGGTTATTCCCATAAATTTAGAAAATTTAGTAAGTCCTATTTCTAGGATTAAGTCCTTCGAGTAAAATCCTGCTAAGAAAGGAATTCCTGATAAGGCAAGGCTTCCTAGAATAATACAGGCGGATGTGTTGGGAAGAATAAAGTGAAGCCCGCCCATCTTTCGAATGTCTTGTTCATCTTTAAGGCTGTGTATAATTCTTCCTGAGGACAAAAATAGCATGGCCTTGAAGAAGGCGTGAGTGCAGATATGAAATAATGCTATTTTAGGCTGGTTTAGGCCAATGGCGACCATCATTAGCCCTAGTTGTCTTGTGGTAGAATATGCAACTATCTTCTTTATGTCGTGTTGAGAGATAGCAGTAGTAGCGGCGAAAATAGCTGTTATTGATCCAAGGATTAGGCACCAAGTTTTAAAATTTCTAGCAGAAGCATATAGGGGCCCTAGTCGAATGAGTAAGAAAATTCCAGCTACTACCATGGTCGAGCTGTGAAGTAATGCTGAAACGGGGGTGGGGCCTTCCATTGCTGCGGGGAGTCAGGGGTGAAGACCAAATTGGGCAGACTTTCCGGCTGCGGCTATTAGAAGTCCAATTAGTAGAAGATTTTTGAATGAGTGAGGTACTTTTATATTAAATATTTCTGGCAAAGACCAAGAATTAAATAGTGTGATTCTTAAAGAAAAGAATAAAAGAATTCCTATGTCCCCTATTCGATTGTAGATAACTGCTTGAATAGCTGAATTTTTAGCTTTTGTTCGAGATGTTCATCATCTAATAAGTAAAAAAGATAGAAATCCCACTCCCTCTCAGCCTATAAACAATAAAAAGATATTTTTAGTAGAGGTTAGTATAATCATTTTTAAAAGAAAGATTATAAGAAGTCGAAAAAATTTATGGGGGTTTGGGTCATTGTCCATGTAGTAGTACGAGAATTCTAGTATAGACCATGAGACTATAAGAGCAACTGACAAAAAGGTTTTAAACTTTAGGTCAAAACGAAATTCTATGTTTAACGAAAATCTTTTTTTAGGTAGCCAATTAAACAGGGAGATGGTTGTCTCTGGAATTTTGAATATTATTTCTATAAATAGGGGGAAAAGGGATAAAATGGCTAGTATCTTTAATAAAGAGGTAAAAAATAGTCTATTTTTAAATAAATAGCTAAAACTGGTTTTGTGAAAAATTCCCAGGCTGTAAGAACTTGATTTTAAATTGCTTGGGTTAGTTTTATTTTGAAAAAAGAATATAGAGGACAACAGGATAATAATGATAGAAATTTTTATAGTAAGTATAATTCTAGAGGGTTTTACTGTCACCGAAACTTCTATAGAGTTGAACTACAGATTCTGAGACTTAGCAGGACCGGAATAAGCCAATAAGTTTCGGACCAGAGACCAGGTTTTAACTGGTAATTCTAATGCCACAAATTAATGTTTTTTTTAAACTACTTTGGTCAAATTTTTCGTAAAATTTTGAAATGCTCTGCTATTTGGGATGATTTACCGATCTGCAAAATAAAACAGATCTTGGGGAATTCCACTCTTTTTTTTTTTTTTTTTTTTTTATAAGGGGGGGGTACGGTAACTATTTGTATTTTATTTAATTAAAATGGCGGAGGGTTTCAAAACGAGAAAAACTAAAGGAAGGAGGTGGAAGGTCATAAGAGTATGTTCGGAGGTGTTTGTTGGTTGAATTTTAGTTAAGAATGGGGGGAAAGAGCTTTTATTGGTTCTCCTGAGGATCAGAAGGGAGTAGATGGCTCCAAAGATTGTTGCTATTGTTATTATCGGCATAGATAGTGTTTTTCAATCAATTATTGCCACTAGGATGAGGAGTTCTCCTATTAGATTGGGGGTTGGGGGGAGTCCTAAGTTTGCTATGCAAGTAACGGTTCATCATAAGGTAAGTAGGGGTGTGACCATCTTAAATCCTCGTGTTATTGATAAGGTTCGAGTTCCTTTTCGCTCGTAGAGCAATTTAGCAAGGCAAAATAGTGCGGAGGAGATTAGTCCGTGTGCAATCATTAGTGTTAGGGCTCCTTTTAGGCCTCAAAGGGAGAGTGAGAATATTCCTGAGGCTACTATGCTCATGTGGCCGACAGAGGAATAGGCTATTAAGGCCTTTAGGTCTGTCTGTCGCAGGCAAATTATCCTCGTTATTAGGGCCCCTCATATGCAAAATGTGGTAGCAGGGGTTGATAAGAGTAGGGAGGAAGGAGTAGAAAATAGTGGGATTGTCCGGAGGAGTCCGTATCCTCCTAGCTTTAGAAGTATTGCTGCAAGTATCATTGACCCCGCTATTGGCGCCTCTACGTGGGCCTTTGGGAGTCATAGGTGGAATCCGTATATGGGCATCTTTATTATGAAGGCCACAAAGCAGCAGATTCATCATATGGATGTTAGCGTGACGGGGAGATTGGAAATTGATTTGGTTAGGTGAATTGATGGAAGTATGATGGTTTTTTTGTGGGTAAATATTGCTATGATTGAAACGAGTAGCGGCAGGGATCCTATAAGAGTATAAAACAGGAAGTATATCCTTGCTTGGTATCGTTCCTTTTGTGCTCCTCATCGTGATATAAGAGTGAGGGTGGGAAGAAGTGTGGTCTCAAAGGCGACGTAGAAAAGGCTTAGTTCTAATGAGGAGAATGTTAAGATTAGGGCGGTCAGTATGATGAACACGAGTGAGATGAAAGTGCGTTGGTTAATGTGTTTGTGGTTTTGGATAGTTTTTATTCTAGCGATGAGGGATATGGGGACTAGTCATGATCTTAGAATTATTAGGGGTGTAGATGTGGGATCTGTAGCGAATTTTAAGGATAGTTTGTGTCAAAGAGAGGCAGAATGGTTTCTTAGTAGGTTCAATCTTATTATGGAAATAAGTATGGATTTTATAATGGAGGAGGGCCATAAAAGCTTCCGTGGTACTATTCAGGTAGTTGTCAGTGTTAAGGTAGAGGTAAGAATAAGATATATCATTAGTTGGTATTATTCGGCTCAGTCTAGGCCTCCTTGTACTCATTCGAAAATTAATCCAATGGTTAGTATAAAGAGGAATAGGCAGGTGAGTAAAATAGGGGTGTGTACAGGATGCAGGAAAATTCTGAAAGGCAGGGGGAATAGTAGGGCTATTTCTAGATCAAAAAGTAGAAATAAAATGGCCACCAGGAAGAATCGGAATGAGAAGGGGACTCGAGCGGATTTTAGGGGGTCGAAACCGCATTCATAGGGAGATGACTTTTCTGAGTCCGTTTTTCGAGATGGGAGGAAGTGTGCAGCGAATGTGATTAATGCGGTTATAAGTGAGATTGACGCAAAGAGGGTGAGGAATTTGAAAATTTTATTGGTATATATAGTTTGGTGTGGAGAAATGGCAGATAGGGATGCATTTAGCTTGAAACTAAAAAGAGGAAGGTTCAAATCCTTTTTTCTCTTATGATCCTCATCAGTAAATGCAAATGTAAAGGAATAATCAGACTACGTCTACGAAGTGTCAATACCAGGCGGCTGCTTCAAATCCAAAATGGTGATTATTCGAGAAGTGAAATGTTATTAGTCGGAGGAAGCAAATAAATAGGAAAGTTGTACCTATGAGTACGTGCAGGCCGTGGAAGCCTGTGGCTACAAAAAATGTGGACCCGTAGACTCTGTCTGCGATAGTAAATGGGGAGTCATAATATTCTCAAGCTTGAAGGCCGGTGAAGTAGACCCCAAGGATTACTGTAAGAAATAATCCTTGTATTGCTTCGGTTCGATTTTGGGCTAGTATTCTGTGGTGGGCTCAGGTGACTGTAACCCCTGAGGAGAGTAGGACGGCTGTGTTTAGTAGGGGGACCAGAAATGGATTTATGGGGCTAATTCCAGTTGGGGGTCAGGATACTCCGAGTTCAATCGTGGGTGCTAGGCTTCTGTGAAAAAATGCTCAGAAGAAGGCAAAAAAGAAGCACACTTCGGAGGTTATAAAAAGTATCATGCCGTACCGTAGTCCTGTGTTTACGGGCAGGGTGTGTCTTCCTTGAAAAGTTGCTTCTCGGATTACGTCTCGTCATCAATTTATAATGGTTAGAAGAAGGAGGATCGTTCCGGCTAGAAGGAGGTGATTTTTGTTAGCATGAAATCATAGTATAAGGCCAGAGGTCATCATTAGAGCTCTTATTGCCCCAGTTAGAGGCCAGGGGCTTTGGTCAACCAGGTGGTATGGGTGTTGATGGGTCATAAGTTTTATAGGTTTTGGGATAGGTAAAAGTTGACTAGGGCGGTGAATACGTAGGCTTGAATACAGGCTACACCTATTTCTAAGAGGAAGAGAAAGAAAAATATTAGTAAGGTAATTCCGGCTATGGAAGGGCTGTTGGATAGAGTTCAGATTGCGGTGGATAATAGGAATATGAGTAAGTGTCCAGCGGTTAGGTTTGCTGCAAGTCGTAGTCCTAATGCTATGGGTTGTGCAAAAAGGCTAATTGTTTCTATAATTACCATGAATGGTATAAGATAAGAGGGGGTTCCTTGGGGAACTAAGTGGCCTAGTCGGCTGTTGAATGCTAAGTAAAATCCAAGTATTTTTACGGACATTCAAAGGGGAATTCCAACAGAGTATGTTAGTGATATGTGGCTTGTGGAGGTAAATGCATATGGAAGGAGACCAAGGACTTTTACTGAAAATATGAGTATGAATATGGCGGTAAAAGTTGATATTCAAGGGGCTGTGTTAGGGTTTGTTTGTTGAAACAGGATCTTAAGTACCTCTTGGTAAAAGGATAGTATGAGGAGGTTTGCTCGGGAAGGGAGTCATTTAGATGGTTTGGAAATGGATAGCCATCTAAGGTTAAGGAAGATGGCTGTTATGGTCATAGGGATAAATAAGATAAGGTCTGGGGAGAACTGGCCAAAGATTCTTTTTAGTTTCAGGTTCATGTTAGGTTTGGGGTAGTGTTAGTAGTGGTTCTGGTATTTGTAATTTTGTTAGTAGGTTTTGTTTTCAAGAGTATTATAAATATAATTAGCAAGGAGGTTCAGCCCAGGAAAAATTTAAGTAGTCATCATGCAAGTTTTAGTTGTGGCATTTCTTTGATAGTGGGTGGGTAATTCACTTTTATTCAAATTAAGAGTTTGATGCTACCTTATTAGCTTATCAAAGATTCGGTTATAAATTTAGATACTCAGGTTTCGAATGTGGAGAATTTTACTGATTCAATTACTATGGGCATGAAGCTGTGTTTGGCCCCGCAGATTTCTGAACATTGGCCATAGAACAGCCCACATCGGGAGATAAAGAATTTTACCTGATTCAAGCGTCCGGGGACGGCATCCATCTTTATGCCAAGAGAAGGGATCGCCCAGGAGTGTAGGACGTCTGCGGAAGAGACTAATACTCGGATGGGTGTTTGGGCAGGCAGGGTGAGTCGATTGTCTACTTCTAGGAGTCGAGGTTTACCAGAGGTGAGATCAGAGGTTGGGATCATGTAGGAGTCGAATTCTAACTCTCGATAGTCTGCATATTCATATCTTCAGTACCATTGGTGTCCTATGGCCTTTATTGTTAGGAATGGGTTTTTTACTTCGTCCATTAAGTACAGTAGCTGTAGGGAGGGGAGGGCAATAAATATTAGTATTACGGCAGGTATAATGGTTCAGATAGTTTCTAGTCCTTGACCTTCTAAAAAGAATCGGTTGGTTTTGGAGGAAAATAGTAGCGAAGCTAGTCCGTAAAATACTAATATTGTTATTAGGGTGAGGATAATTAAAGTATAATCATGAAAGTATATAAGTTCTTCCATTAGTGGGGAAGATGCATCTTGCAGTCCTAGTTGGGTTCAGTTTGCCATTTACTGTTGGAGTATTTTAATGGTTGATACAAGGTCGGAGTTGTGTGTCCGGGAGAGGGCTACCATGAGAGAAAGTCCTGCGCTGGCTTCACAGGCTGATAGGGTTAGGAGAATAAGTTTATTCGTGAGTATAAATGTTGTTCCGGCTTTTATGGCTCATATGGTTAGTCTCATGAATAGGGATATTAATAGGAGTTCTAAGCATAATAGAATTGATAGGAAGTGTAGTCGTTTTATTAGAATTCCGAGAAGGCCTAAGTAGAATATTGTTATGGTAATAATGAAAGTTGATGTAATAGGAGGATTTCGGGGTGTTTACCGAAATTTTTTAAGTCGAAATTAAGGGTTTTTGTTAAACTAATCCTCGTTTACTTAATTAGGTAGACTGTTGAAGGGATTTCGTCAAATGTGTGGTGAGATGGGGGAAAAGATGAGTATTGTCATTCAAGGGAAGAGGAAGAGAATTCAGGTTGTAGGGCAGTTCGTTGGGAAGTAAATGCTTCTCACAAGATGAATAAGAATACCAACGTTGCAATAAGGGATATGGTTCTACCAATAGAAGATACGGTGTTTCAGAGTGTGTAGGCATCGGGGTAGTCGGAGTATCGTCGTGGCATTCCAGCTAGTCCTAGGAAATGTTGTGGGAAGAAGGTAAGGTTTACACCGATAAACATCAGAGTGAAGTGAATCTTTCCTCATAGGGGGTGTAGGCCTACTCCGGAGAATAGGGGAAATCAGTGGGTAAATCCTGCAAATATGGCAAAAACTGCTCCCATTGACAATACGTAGTGAAAGTGGGCGACTACATAGTAAGTATCGTGGAGAATAACGTCAATGGATGATTTTGCAAGGATAACTCCGGTTAGTCCACCAATGGTAAATAAGAATACGAATCCAAGTGCTCATAGTAGAGGTGTGTCTCATCGGAGATTCCTTCCTTGTAGTGTTGCCATTCAGCTAAATACCTTTATACCAGTTGGTACTGCTATAATCATGGTTGCTGCTGTAAAGTATGCTCGGGTGTCAACGTCCATCCCGACTGTAAACATGTGGTGGGCTCAAACTAAAAACCCTAGAATTCCAATAGAAACTATGGCGTAGACCATTCCGAGATAACCAAATGGCTCTCTCTTTCCTGCGTAGTGGGCGATTACGTGAGAGATCATTCCAAATCCAGGAAGAATAAGAATGTAAACTTCTGGGTGGCCAAAGAATCAGAATAAGTGTTGAAATAAGATAGGGTCTCCCCCTCCTGCGGGGTCGAAAAAGGTGGTATTAACTTTTCGGTCTGTAAGAAGCATTGTTATTGCACCTGCAAGTACTGGTAAGGATAGAAGGAGCAGGAAAGCTGTTACGAATACTGACCATACAAACAAAGGAAGTCGGTCAAATGAAATTCCTGGTGTTCGCATTTTTATAACAGTTGTTATGAATTTTATTGAGGCAAGTATTGAGGAAGCTCCCGCTAGGTGAAGGGAAAATATTGCTAAGTCTACTGATCCTCCAGCGTGGGCTAATCCTCTAGATAATGGGGGGTAGATTGTTCATCCTGTTCCGGCTCCTCTTTCCACGCCTGCGGAAGCTAATAAAAGTAGAAAGGATGGGGGAATTAGTCAGAATCTCATATTGTTCATTCGGGGAAAGGCCATGTCAGGGGCTCCGATCATTAACGGTATTAGTCAGTTTCCGAATCCTCCAATCATAATTGGCATTACCATGAAGAATATCATGACTAGGGCGTGTGCAGTAACTATTACTTTGTATATTTGGTCGTCTTGTAGTAAGGATCCAGGTTGTGCTAGTTCTGTCCGTATTATTACACTCATTGCTGTTCCGGCCATCCCAGCTCAGGCTCCAAAGATAAGATAAAGGGTTCCAATGTCCTTGTGTTTGGTGGAAAAGAATCATCGTCTTAGTTGCATGGTTTATAAATTTGTTATATATAATGTAATCAGAAAATAGTTTAGGTAGAATGATAGCTTTGGGAGTTGTTGGTGTGAGTATAAAGTCTTGCTTTTCTGATTAGAAAGATAAGGATTGAACTTATATTTAAGAAATCAAAATTCTTTGTTTTACCGTTATACTACTTTCTAGTGGGTTGTAGCCTAATGGAAAGGCAATTGGCCGTTAACCAGGAGATAACAAGATCAATACTTGTCAGCTCAGGCTGGGGTAGCAAAGTGGTTACTGCAGTAGACTTAGGATCTATGATCAAGGGTTCAAATCCTTTTCCTAGTTGTGGACTCCGAGAGTTAAACTTGGAGCTATTGATTGCAAATCAATTGTTTTATCTTTTAAACTAAGTTCACTGAAGGGGTTTAAGTTAATTTAAACTAAGAGCCTTCAAAGCTTTAAATAAGAATGGGAATTTTTTAACCTCTGGGTTTTGTAGTGTAATTAACATTTTAGATTGCAAATCTATAGATGCGGGTAATCTCCGTCAAAACTTCAAGGCAATTTGATTTGCACAAATATTAGCTCTGTGTAAAAGAGATGCTTAACTATCAAGCTCTGCCAGGGAAAGAGTAAAGTAAGCTAATAAAAAGCTTTTGGGTTCATACCTCAAAAATGGAAGGATAAATACCTCCCTTTATTTTTGGCCAAAGAGCATTGGAGTGGTTACCAATGATTCCAGTCTGACAATCTGGGGTTATTTTTTAACTAGCTCTTTGTGTTGATTGGGTGGCAGATAGGGATGCAGTAGATTGTAAATTTAGGTAGGAAGGTTCGAGTCCTTTCCTGGTCAGGGTTTCATGAGTATATCAGTACATTCGGCTTCCAACTGAAAGGTTTTTGCAAATAATCAAAAATGAAATAGGTGTGAGAATACTTTATATATATTGATTTGCTGAAATAGCAAAGTGGAAATGCGAGAAGCCTAAGCTTTCTTTATCGAAGGTTCAAATCCTTCTTTCAGCTGTGGATTGATTTGTGTTTTTTGTTAAATCTATTCTTTTTATAGTGCCTGTCTTGTTGGCGGTTGCTTTGTTAACCTTGGTTGAGCGAAAGGTTTTAGGTTACATGCAGCTTCGAAAGGGTCCAAATATTGTGGGGCCTTTTGGGCTGTTACAACCTATTGCGGACGGTTTTAAGCTATTAATTAAGGAGACCTTAAAGCCTTCTAAAGCATCTCCTTATTTATTTTTCTTTTCTCCTGTTCTCTTTTTGGGGATAGCTTTGGTGCTGTGGTCAGTAATTCCAGTGAAGTATTCTGTGTTGAGGATAAAATTGTCTCTGATGTTAATAATAGGTTTATCCAGTTTGTCTGTGTATTCTTTGTTAGGGTCTGGGTGGTCTTCTAATTCTAACTATTCTTTCTTGGGGGCAGTTCGAGCGGTTGCTCAGACGGTTTCTTATGAGATAAGCCTTGGTTTGATTTTGTTAGGGGTGGTATTGTTTGCCGGGGGGTTTAATATAGAGGTTATTGAGAGTTCCCAAAGTAAATCTTGGTTGATGTTTAGTTGTTTTCCTCTATTTGTAATATGATTTGTTTCTACTTTGGCTGAGACTAATCGGGCGCCTTTTGATCTTACGGAGGGGGAGTCTGAAATTGTGTCAGGTTACAAAGTAGAGTATGCTGGAGGCCCATTTGCCATGTTTTTCATAGCAGAGTATGCCAATATTATTTTTATTAAATTGTTGTCTGTTCTTTTGTTTTTAGGCGGGTCTTCACCAGTGGGAAAATTCTTTCCAATTAATGTTTTGGTAGTGAGTATTAAGGCCGGAGTTTTGGTTCTCTTATTTTTGTGGGTGCGAGCTTCTTATCCGCGATTTCGATATGATCAATTAATGTATCTTACTTGAAAGAAGTATCTCCCTCTTAGGTTGTCTTTTCTTGTGTTTTTTGTGGTGTTGTTAGGTGTCTTAAATAGTTTGCCGCCTAGTTCTTGTTTTTTGTAGGTTGAGCTTGTTCCTTAAGGTAAGGACATCTAGCTGATAATTAGATTGAAGAAGGTTAAATTCCTTCCAGGCTTTATGCATCGCAAAATTTTGATGGTATTAATTGCTAATGTGGTATTGGGAACTCTAATTGTTTTGAGAAGACATCACTGATTTACCTTGTGGGTGGGACTTGAAATGAATACTTTGTCTATATTGCCGATTCTTTCTGATCAGTTTACTCCTCGTAAAGTTGAGTCATCGGTGAAGTATTTTCTAGTTCAATCTGTTAGGGCCGGGATTGTGTTGAATGTTGTGATCATCCAGGCTTGGTTATATTCTTCTTGGTCTTTAATGGAGCCTCTAAAACAGGTTACCTCTTTTTTGATGACTTTGGCTTTGGGGCTTAAGTTGGGTTTGTTTCCCTGTCATTACTGATTTCCCGATGTAGTTCAAGGGGTTGGGTTTATCCAGGGCCTGGTTTTATCTACTTGGCAAAAGATAGCGCCATTTACTGTCTTAGTATATGTGGTGGAAAGGTTAAATACAAGTTTACTGGTAAGTTTAGGAGGATTGTCGGTCCTTGTAGGAGGGTGAGGAGGTTTAAATCAAACTCAAATGCGGAAGATATTTGCCTTTTCTTCTATAGCTCATATTGGCTGAATTTGTAGTACAGTTAGGTATTCTGTTAGAGTTGGGTGTGTTATGCTGGTTGTTTACATAATAATAAATTCTTCAGTTTTTTTTATGGCTAAAAGTTTTGATTTGAAGTCTTTATCTCATGTGGGTCGTTTGTCTCTTTATAATTTTGTTGGAGGAGTTGGGCTGGTTTTGAGAATTTTATCCTTGGGGGGGTTGCCGCCTCTTTTTGGGTTTTTGATAAAGTTTATATCTTTAAAGTGCTTAGTTGAGAAAGGATGTTTTATCTTAGCTGGGGTTTTGGTTATGGGTAGATTGTTGAGGTTGTTTTTCTATCTTCGAATAGCTTTTAAAAGAAGTTTGACTTTGTTCCCGCAGCATTCGTTAGTAGTTTTTAGGTGACGAAGAAATCGAAATCAAAATGGGGTGTTTACTTTTGAAGGCGTGTTGCTGAGGGTCAGCTTTGGGGTGAGATCCTTGGGTTTAGTTTGTTTACCTTTGTTTTTATCATTGTTAAAATAATTGTTATATATTAATAAAATTTTAAAAGACTAGCTAGAAGATAATATTGATATTTTAAATTCTTGTGTTGTTATTTTGACCAAAATAGTGTTAATAAGAAGAGTTGAAGAGTATTGGTTAAAGAAATTTAATAAAAAAGCTAAAGTGATAGTACTGTGAAGGAAGGTTGAAATAATATGAAAGATAATTAAATCAGAAAAGAAAAAGTTAAAGTTTGTACCTTTTGTATTATGGTTCAATAAGGTTATGTAAATAGTGTTTTATAACCCGAAGCTGGGCGAGCTAGTGTATTCTGCTTTAAGAGAGAGAGCTTTTACTGTTGCAATAGTAAGGTTTGAGGGTACATTAGGTGTGAAATGCTTATCGCGCTCAGGGATAGCTGGTTTTCCTAGAAATTGGGTGTAAGCTAAATATATGTTTTTATCGCTGTAGTAATTATTTTACAGAATAATAAAGTAGTTTTTGATAGTAGCATAATTGTAAGACAGGAAGGGATAAGCTTTTCTGTCAATAAAGAAAAAGCTTTATTTACTAATTAAGGGTAGTTTTCATAGTAATGTGTCGGATATTGATAAAAAGTAGGATTAATAGCATCTAGCTTTACAAAGGGCGTTAAAGCTTATTTAGTGTAGAAGATACAAAAGATTTTTAGAAAATAATTCTAAATTGTAAAAGTTTATAGGAGAATTTCATAGGTTTGAAAGTTATAATGTTGAAATTAGTAGAGAGTAAAAGCATATTTTTTGTGTATTAATCAGGCCTAACATTGGATGGAACAATTATTCATTATCGGGAAATTAGTTTGTTTAAGTTGTCTACTAACACAAGTAATATGGTGTAGCCTAAATTAAGGGAAAGGAACTCGGCAAATAAAGATTTCGCCTGTTTACCAAAAACATCGCTCTTTGTAAAGAATCTAATATATAAAGGGTCCTGCCTGCCCAGTGACTTAGTTAAACGGCCGCGGTATCTTGACCGTGCAAAGGTAGCATAATCATTTGCCTCTTAAATGGGGGCTGGTATGAATGGCAAGACGGGAATCTAGCTGTCTCTCCCTTATATCTTGAAGTTAATATTTCTGTGAAGAAGCAGGAATGGGATCGCAGGACGAGAAGACCCTATCGAGCTTTAGTAGAAATAAGATATAGCTTTGTCAATAGTGTTTGTGTTGCTAATTCAATTGTTAGAAACAGTTCTTATAGTTTTACTACTAAAAACAGTAGTGTTGTATATATAATACTTAGGTTGGGGCAACCGCGGAGAATAATTATCCTCCGTTAATTTTATTGGAAAAACAATTATTTTCCAATATAGGATTTATTTAAAAAGTGATCCACCTGCAGTGGTGAGCAAAAGAATAAGTTACCGTAGGGATAACAGCGTAATTTTTTTGGAGAGTTCATATTGATAAAAAAGTTTGCGACCTCGATGTTGGATCGGGATTTCCTGGGGATGCAGCAGTTCCCAATGGTTGGTCTGTTCGACCATTAAAATCCTACGTGATCTGAGTTCAGACCGGCGGGAGCCAGGTCAGTTTCTATCCACGATTTTAAAAAAATAGTTTTTCTTAGTACGAAAGGACCAGAAAGGCGGTACCCCTGCTTAAAGGTATGTGCTGTAACAGTGTTCTGTTAAAAAATAAGATTTTATGGAATTATTTGCGTAGGTTTAATGCCCCGCAGGTAGAAAACGAAAAAAACCTAAAAAGTCGTTTTATTAGGCTAAAATTTAATAATTTTTATAAAAATAAAAAATTAGCCTGCATAGTATCTCTTTTTTTCTTTAAAAGAGGAGTTGCTGGAAAGCCCCAAGATCCAAAAAGGGAAATAATCCTGTAGATAGAAAGGTCTTAAAGCACACTAGTTGTATGCCCTGTTGTCAGGGGAGTGAGTCTTGATCCCTCGGTTATTAAGTAAAATAAATAAATAAAGCGTATTGCGATGTTCTTTGGAAGGTTCTGTACTATCCCTATAAAGCTGATTAGTTGGCCCCTGTCCTTACCCCATGAGGGTGGTGCTTGAACACTAACTTATGTGGATGAATACCTAAACAATGGGTTACCCCCCGGAGGGGGGTAATTAAGTAATTATGAGTGCATTTGGTGGGTGGGAGCCTTAAAAAGGATTTGAACCTCCTTCCCTTAATTTACAAGATTAATAGCTGGCCGATTAGCTTTTAAGGCTCAGAATTTTTATTGGGGTTCTAACCCAAACTTGGGGCGTGAAAAGCCACTGTTGTTGTTCAACTATAAAAATATTTGTGCCAGGCGCATTTTCCAATACGCCTACTTTGTTACGACTTTTCTCCTCTGTGGACGAGAGTGACGGGCGATGTGTGCGCATTTTAGAGCTTGGGTGGGCTTCATGTTTACTTTCTGTTAAACATTACTGCTGAATCCTGTTTGAAGTCCCTTTTTCAAGAGATTGTCCACAGTTGTATTTTTGGTTGATATAGTGTTGTAGCTCACTCATCCCCAGCCTATTAACTGCACCTCGATCTAACGTAGTGAAGAAATTCTTCTTTAGGTATACTTCCCTTGGGGGGTAGACTGACGACGATGGTATACAGGTTGTATGTTCAAAAGCTGGTAAGGTATTTCGTGGGTTATCGGTTAGATGGCAAGCTCCTCCAGGAAGGTCTAAAAAACCGCCAAGTCCTTTGAGTTTTAAACTTTAGTTTGTAGTTCTCAGGTGTTGTGGTTTTTTACGGCTCATATAGTGGGGTATCTAATCCCAGTTTATTTTTGAGCTTTAGTGATGGTCTATGAAAGCTGGGGTTAATATTTTAGTTGTTCTAAGTGTTCTGTAAGCTTATTACTGCTAGAGTTAGTGTTGTACCCAGGTTTGATTTAATCACCTTTTTACCGTTAATTCTTAACTAGGACCTTATGTATAACCGCGGTGGCTGGCACATAATTTACCGGTAATCTTTTCTATGGCTGTATCAAGCTGTTGCTTATTGTACAATGTTGAGTACTGCAGGGGTGGGGTTTATGGTTCTTAGCGTCTTAGGTATCTAAGGATTTAGTCCTGATGCTGTTGTTAAAGGCTAATTTTCCTCTGGGGTCGGGCCTGTGTTAACTCACTGTTTTGCTCTTCACTTGCATGTATCATCCTAGAAGTAATTAAGAATAGGACTAGGACCAAATCGGTTGCTAAGAAAAGGAATTAAACCTTTATTTAAGCGTTTTCAGTGCTTTGCTTTGTCAATTAAGCTATCTTTGCAGAATATTAGCTTTTTTTCTAATTCAGATGCTAGTGGGAATGCTAGAAAGAATAAGGCGAAGTATGCTATAGAGGAAATTTGCCCTAGTACAATAAATGGGTCTTCTACTGGTTGTCTGCCGAGTCAGGTGAGTATAATGAATACCCTAGTAAGTAGTCAAAACAGGCTTTGTGATGCTGGTCGAAACGTGTTAGCTTGATTTTTAGAGGTGTGCAGTAAAGGGACAAGAAACAGGACTAGGATTGAAGCCAGCAGGGCTACTACCCCCCCAAGCTTTTTTGGGATTGATCGTAGGATTGCATAGGCAAACAGGAAATATCATTCTGGTTGGATGTGGACAGGGGTTACCAGGGGTTTAGCTGGTTTGAATTTTTCGGGGTCTTTTAGTAGGTTGGGCGACAATAAAACTATTGATCTTAGGAGCATAAATAAAATAATAAAGCCTGTTACGTCCTTAGTTGAAAAGTAGGTGTGGAATGGGGTCTTATCGAACTTCGATTCTATACCAGTTGGTTTATTAGATCCGGTTTGATGTAGGAAGAATAGGTGGATAATTGACAAAGCAGTGATGATGAAGGGGAATAGGAAATGGAAGGCAAAAAATCGGGTTAGCGTAGCATTGTCAACGGAAAATCCGCCTCAAACTCATTGTACTATAGATGATCCTATGTACGGTACAGCGGATATTAAGTTAGTTATTACTGTAGCTCCTCAGAAAGACATTTGGCCTCAGGGTAATACATATCCTACGAATGCGGTTGCCATGGTTAATAGGAACAGGATGACTCCTATGTTTCAAGTTTCTTCTTTAACGTAGGAGCCATAGTAAATGCCTCGTCCAATGTGGAAGTATAAGCAAAGGAAAAAGAAAGATGCTGTTTTGGCGTGGATGTTTCGTAAAAGTCATCCGTATTTTACATCGCGGCATATGTGGCTGATGGAGGAGAATGCCAGGGAGACGTCTGAGGTGTAATGCATCGCTAGAAATAGGCCGGTAAGTATCTGTATTATTAAGCATAGTCCTAGGAGTGATCCGAATTTTCACCAGATAGAAAGTTTACTTGGGGAAGGTAGGTCTATTAGGGAGTTTTTTATAATTCTAAATAAGGGGTGTTTCTTTCGAAGGGGGCCTGTCATAATTTCTTATATATAATGATTTTTTATACAATCTTAGTTTTAATGTTCCTGGGAAGGACTTTGGTTTTCTATAGTTTGTCGCCTTATTATGGTGCCTTAGGTTTAGTTTTGGTGGCATTGTCTGGTTGCTTGCTGTGCAGATTGTTGGGGTTTTCCTTTATAGCTTTGGTCCTGATTTTAATATATGTTGGGGGGATGTTAGTGGTCTTTGTATACTCTACGGCCATATCAGCAGAGCGGTATCCAAGAGTTAGTAAATTCAATGAAATCTTAGTTCTTAGGCTTCTTGTTATTTTCTGGGGGGTTCTGAAATTTGATTCTTTAGTTAAAGTTGATCTAAAAAGTTGGGTTTTTGTAACAAAAAGTGATTTGGTCGGGGCTAGAAAATTATATAGGAGAATGGGAGGATATTTGTTGATTGGAGGTTATATATTATTGGTAGCTTTAATTGTTGCTCTTGTGCTAACTTATGGGTCGGATTATAGGATTTTAAAGGCTTTGTAAATTAAAGGCAAAGGGCTGACTTTATTCAAGTTGTTATGAGAAGTAAATTGCGTTAGACAGAGGTCTCTGGGGAGAGTTGTCTTATGGTTGTCAGCGACAGTGTTATAATAATTAGGAGGGTTAAAAAGGAAAATAGCAGATACTGCTTTATGTAGCCTGTCTGGGAAAGTTGATATTTTTGTGATGCCTTAGAGGAGGTTGTTGCTATTCCTTGTGCACCAATGTTTTCTCTTCATCCTCGATCTATTTTTCGAGTGGTGAGAGATAGGGATATGAAAAATGAGTAGAATAGGAACAGGATGTGTGATATTTTTTCGTAAAATCATTGTTTGGTGGTGAATGAATTAGCCTTAGATGCGGTGGGGGGTGAAATCTTTAGGGTAAGTTCTTGTAGAATTGAAATTGAGAAAAGTACTCCTGTGATGGTTAGTAGAAGTGCGATGGTCTTTAATATGGAGCTAATTGTTATAATCGGGGCAAGGACTGTAAGTTTGGTAAGAATTCACCCGGATAAAATAGTTCCAAGGGCTAAGCGTTTTAGAGATTTGATTAGATTATTTTTTTCTTCTTTTGTGGGGGTAAGGGGGGAAAAGGAGGGGTTCTTAATAAAGCAAAAGAATATGATTCGAAATGAATAAACTGAGGTTAATAGTGTTGCTAGAAGGGAAAGGGTTATTCCCATAAATTTAGAAAATTTAGTAAGTCCTATTTCTAGGATTAAGTCCTTCGAGTAAAATCCTGCTAAGAAAGGAATTCCTGATAAGGCAAGGCTTCCTAGAATAATACAGGCGGATGTGTTGGGAAGAATAAAGTGAAGCCCGCCCATCTTTCGAATGTCTTGTTCATCTTTAAGGCTGTGTATAATTCTTCCTGAGGACAAAAATAGCATGGCCTTGAAGAAGGCGTGAGTGCAGATATGAAATAATGCTATTTTAGGCTGGTTTAGGCCAATGGCGACCATCATTAGCCCTAGTTGTCTTGTGGTAGAATATGCAACTATCTTCTTTATGTCGTGTTGAGAGATAGCAGTAGTAGCGGCGAAAATAGCTGTTATTGATCCAAGGATTAGGCACCAAGTTTTAAAATTTCTAGCAGAAGCATATAGGGGCCCTAGTCGAATGAGTAAGAAAATTCCAGCTACTACCATGGTCGAGCTGTGAAGTAATGCTGAAACGGGGGTGGGGCCTTCCATTGCTGCGGGGAGTCAGGGGTGAAGACCAAATTGGGCAGACTTTCCGGCTGCGGCTATTAGAAGTCCAATTAGTAGAAGATTTTTGAATGAGTGAGGTACTTTTATATTAAATATTTCTGGCAAAGACCAAGAATTAAATAGTGTGATTCTTAAAGAAAAGAATAAAAGAATTCCTATGTCCCCTATTCGATTGTAGATAACTGCTTGAATAGCTGAATTTTTAGCTTTTGTTCGAGATGTTCATCATCTAATAAGTAAAAAAGATAGAAATCCCACTCCCTCTCAGCCTATAAACAATAAAAAGATATTTTTAGTAGAGGTTAGTATAATCATTTTTAAAAGAAAGATTATAAGAAGTCGAAAAAATTTATGGGGGTTTGGGTCATTGTCCATGTAGTAGTACGAGAATTCTAGTATAGACCATGAGACTATAAGAGCAACTGACAAAAAGGTTTTAAACTTTAGGTCAAAACGAAATTCTATGTTTAACGAAAATCTTTTTTTAGGTAGCCAATTAAACAGGGAGATGGTTGTCTCTGGAATTTTGAATATTATTTCTATAAATAGGGGGAAAAGGGATAAAATGGCTAGTATCTTTAATAAAGAGGTAAAAAATAGTCTATTTTTAAATAAATAGCTAAAACTGGTTTTGTGAAAAATTCCCAGGCTGTAAGAACTTGATTTTAAATTGCTTGGGTTAGTTTTATTTTGAAAAAAGAATATAGAGGACAACAGGATAATAATGATAGAAATTTTTATAGTAAGTATAATTCTAGAGGGTTTTACTGTCACCGAAACTTCTATAGAGTTGAACTACAGATTCTGAGACTTAGCAGGACCGGAATAAGCCAATAAGTTTCGGACCAGAGACCAGGTTTTAACTGGTAATTCTAATGCCACAAATTAATGTTTTTTTTAAACTACTTTGGTCAAATTTTTCGTAAAATTTTGAAATGCTCTGCTATTTGGGATGATTTACCGATCTGCAAAATAAAACAGATCTTGGGGAATTCCACTCTTTTTTTTTTTTTTTTTTTTTATAAGGGGGGGTACGGTAACTATTTGTATTTTATTTAATTAAAATGGCGGAGGGTTTCAAAACGAGAAAAACTAAAGGAAGGAGGTGGAAGGTCATAAGAGTATGTTCGGAGGTGTTTGTTGGTTGAATTTTAGTTAAGAATGGGGGGAAAGAGCTTTTATTGGTTCTCCTGAGGATCAGAAGGGAGTAGATGGCTCCAAAGATTGTTGCTATTGTTATTATCGGCATAGATAGTGTTTTTCAATCAATTATTGCCACTAGGATGAGGAGTTCTCCTATTAGATTGGGGGTTGGGGGGAGTCCTAAGTTTGCTATGCAAGTAACGGTTCATCATAAGGTAAGTAGGGGTGTGACCATCTTAAATCCTCGTGTTATTGATAAGGTTCGAGTTCCTTTTCGCTCGTAGAGCAATTTAGCAAGGCAAAATAGTGCGGAGGAGATTAGTCCGTGTGCAATCATTAGTGTTAGGGCTCCTTTTAGGCCTCAAAGGGAGAGTGAGAATATTCCTGAGGCTACTATGCTCATGTGGCCGACAGAGGAATAGGCTATTAAGGCCTTTAGGTCTGTCTGTCGCAGGCAAATTATCCTCGTTATTAGGGCCCCTCATATGCAAAATGTGGTAGCAGGGGTTGATAAGAGTAGGGAGGAAGGAGTAGAAAATAGTGGGATTGTCCGGAGGAGTCCGTATCCTCCTAGCTTTAGAAGTATTGCTGCAAGTATCATTGACCCCGCTATTGGCGCCTCTACGTGGGCCTTTGGGAGTCATAGGTGGAATCCGTATATGGGCATCTTTATTATGAAGGCCACAAAGCAGCAGATTCATCATATGGATGTTAGCGTGACGGGGAGATTGGAAATTGATTTGGTTAGGTGAATTGATGGAAGTATGATGGTTTTTTTGTGGGTAAATATTGCTATGATTGAAACGAGTAGCGGCAGGGATCCTATAAGAGTATAAAACAGGAAGTATATCCTTGCTTGGTATCGTTCCTTTTGTGCTCCTCATCGTGATATAAGAGTGAGGGTGGGAAGAAGTGTGGTCTCAAAGGCGACGTAGAAAAGGCTTAGTTCTAATGAGGAGAATGTTAAGATTAGGGCGGTCAGTATGATGAACACGAGTGAGATGAAAGTGCGTTGGTTAATGTGTTTGTGGTTTTGGATAGTTTTTATTCTAGCGATGAGGGATATGGGGACTAGTCATGATCTTAGAATTATTAGGGGTGTAGATGTGGGATCTGTAGCGAATTTTAAGGATAGTTTGTGTCAAAGAGAGGCAGAATGGTTTCTTAGTAGGTTCAATCTTATTATGGAAATAAGTATGGATTTTATAATGGAGGAGGGCCATAAAAGCTTCCGTGGTACTATTCAGGTAGTTGTCAGTGTTAAGGTAGAGGTAAGAATAAGATATATCATTAGTTGGTATTATTCGGCTCAGTCTAGGCCTCCTTGTACTCATTCGAAAATTAATCCAATGGTTAGTATAAAGAGGAATAGGCAGGTGAGTAAAATAGGGGTGTGTACAGGATGCAGGAAAATTCTGAAAGGCAGGGGGAATAGTAGGGCTATTTCTAGATCAAAAAGTAGAAATAAAATGGCCACCAGGAAGAATCGGAATGAGAAGGGGACTCGAGCGGATTTTAGGGGGTCGAAACCGCATTCATAGGGAGATGACTTTTCTGAGTCCGTTTTTCGAGATGGGAGGAAGTGTGCAGCGAATGTGATTAATGCGGTTATAAGTGAGATTGACGCAAAGAGGGTGAGGAATTTGAAAATTTTATTGGTATATATAGTTTGGTGTGGAGAAATGGCAGATAGGGATGCATTTAGCTTGAAACTAAAAAGAGGAAGGTTCAAATCCTTTTTTCTCTTATGATCCTCATCAGTAAATGCAAATGTAAAGGAATAATCAGACTACGTCTACGAAGTGTCAATACCAGGCGGCTGCTTCAAATCCAAAATGGTGATTATTCGAGAAGTGAAATGTTATTAGTCGGAGGAAGCAAATAAATAGGAAAGTTGTACCTATGAGTACGTGCAGGCCGTGGAAGCCTGTGGCTACAAAAAATGTGGACCCGTAGACTCTGTCTGCGATAGTAAATGGGGAGTCATAATATTCTCAAGCTTGAAGGCCGGTGAAGTAGACCCCAAGGATTACTGTAAGAAATAATCCTTGTATTGCTTCGGTTCGATTTTGGGCTAGTATTCTGTGGTGGGCTCAGGTGACTGTAACCCCTGAGGAGAGTAGGACGGCTGTGTTTAGTAGGGGGACCAGAAATGGATTTATGGGGCTAATTCCAGTTGGGGGTCAGGATACTCCGAGTTCAATCGTGGGTGCTAGGCTTCTGTGAAAAAATGCTCAGAAGAAGGCAAAAAAGAAGCACACTTCGGAGGTTATAAAAAGTATCATGCCGTACCGTAGTCCTGTGTTTACGGGCAGGGTGTGTCTTCCTTGAAAAGTTGCTTCTCGGATTACGTCTCGTCATCAATTTATAATGGTTAGAAGAAGGAGGATCGTTCCGGCTAGAAGGAGGTGATTTTTGTTAGCATGAAATCATAGTATAAGGCCAGAGGTCATCATTAGAGCTCTTATTGCCCCAGTTAGAGGCCAGGGGCTTTGGTCAACCAGGTGGTATGGGTGTTGATGGGTCATAAGTTTTATAGGTTTTGGGATAGGTAAAAGTTGACTAGGGCGGTGAATACGTAGGCTTGAATACAGGCTACACCTATTTCTAAGAGGAAGAGAAAGAAAAATATTAGTAAGGTAATTCCGGCTATGGAAGGGCTGTTGGATAGAGTTCAGATTGCGGTGGATAATAGGAATATGAGTAAGTGTCCAGCGGTTAGGTTTGCTGCAAGTCGTAGTCCTAATGCTATGGGTTGTGCAAAAAGGCTAATTGTTTCTATAATTACCATGAATGGTATAAGATAAGAGGGGGTTCCTTGGGGAACTAAGTGGCCTAGTCGGCTGTTGAATGCTAAGTAAAATCCAAGTATTTTTACGGACATTCAAAGGGGAATTCCAACAGAGTATGTTAGTGATATGTGGCTTGTGGAGGTAAATGCATATGGAAGGAGACCAAGGACTTTTACTGAAAATATGAGTATGAATATGGCGGTAAAAGTTGATATTCAAGGGGCTGTGTTAGGGTTTGTTTGTTGAAACAGGATCTTAAGTACCTCTTGGTAAAAGGATAGTATGAGGAGGTTTGCTCGGGAAGGGAGTCATTTAGATGGTTTGGAAATGGATAGCCATCTAAGGTTAAGGAAGATGGCTGTTATGGTCATAGGGATAAATAAGATAAGGTCTGGGGAGAACTGGCCAAAGATTCTTTTTAGTTTCAGGTTCATGTTAGGTTTGGGGTAGTGTTAGTAGTGGTTCTGGTATTTGTAATTTTGTTAGTAGGTTTTGTTTTCAAGAGTATTATAAATATAATTAGCAAGGAGGTTCAGCCCAGGAAAAATTTAAGTAGTCATCATGCAAGTTTTAGTTGTGGCATTTCTTTGATAGTGGGTGGGTAATTCACTTTTATTCAAATTAAGAGTTTGATGCTACCTTATTAGCTTATCAAAGATTCGGTTATAAATTTAGATACTCAGGTTTCGAATGTGGAGAATTTTACTGATTCAATTACTATGGGCATGAAGCTGTGTTTGGCCCCGCAGATTTCTGAACATTGGCCATAGAACAGCCCACATCGGGAGATAAAGAATTTTACCTGATTCAAGCGTCCGGGGACGGCATCCATCTTTATGCCAAGAGAAGGGATCGCCCAGGAGTGTAGGACGTCTGCGGAAGAGACTAATACTCGGATGGGTGTTTGGGCAGGCAGGGTGAGTCGATTGTCTACTTCTAGGAGTCGAGGTTTACCAGAGGTGAGATCAGAGGTTGGGATCATGTAGGAGTCGAATTCTAACTCTCGATAGTCTGCATATTCATATCTTCAGTACCATTGGTGTCCTATGGCCTTTATTGTTAGGAATGGGTTTTTTACTTCGTCCATTAAGTACAGTAGCTGTAGGGAGGGGAGGGCAATAAATATTAGTATTACGGCAGGTATAATGGTTCAGATAGTTTCTAGTCCTTGACCTTCTAAAAAGAATCGGTTGGTTTTGGAGGAAAATAGTAGCGAAGCTAGTCCGTAAAATACTAATATTGTTATTAGGGTGAGGATAATTAAAGTATAATCATGAAAGTATATAAGTTCTTCCATTAGTGGGGAAGATGCATCTTGCAGTCCTAGTTGGGTTCAGTTTGCCATTTACTGTTGGAGTATTTTAATGGTTGATACAAGGTCGGAGTTGTGTGTCCGGGAGAGGGCTACCATGAGAGAAAGTCCTGCGCTGGCTTCACAGGCTGATAGGGTTAGGAGAATAAGTTTATTCGTGAGTATAAATGTTGTTCCGGCTTTTATGGCTCATATGGTTAGTCTCATGAATAGGGATATTAATAGGAGTTCTAAGCATAATAGAATTGATAGGAAGTGTAGTCGTTTTATTAGAATTCCGAGAAGGCCTAAGTAGAATATTGTTATGGTAATAATGAAAGTTGATGTAATAGGAGGATTTCGGGGTGTTTACCGAAATTTTTTAAGTCGAAATTAAGGGTTTTTGTTAAACTAATCCTCGTTTACTTAATTAGGTAGACTGTTGAAGGGATTTCGTCAAATGTGTGGTGAGATGGGGGAAAAGATGAGTATTGTCATTCAAGGGAAGAGGAAGAGAATTCAGGTTGTAGGGCAGTTCGTTGGGAAGTAAATGCTTCTCACAAGATGAATAAGAATACCAACGTTGCAATAAGGGATATGGTTCTACCAATAGAAGATACGGTGTTTCAGAGTGTGTAGGCATCGGGGTAGTCGGAGTATCGTCGTGGCATTCCAGCTAGTCCTAGGAAATGTTGTGGGAAGAAGGTAAGGTTTACACCGATAAACATCAGAGTGAAGTGAATCTTTCCTCATAGGGGGTGTAGGCCTACTCCGGAGAATAGGGGAAATCAGTGGGTAAATCCTGCAAATATGGCAAAAACTGCTCCCATTGACAATACGTAGTGAAAGTGGGCGACTACATAGTAAGTATCGTGGAGAATAACGTCAATGGATGATTTTGCAAGGATAACTCCGGTTAGTCCACCAATGGTAAATAAGAATACGAATCCAAGTGCTCATAGTAGAGGTGTGTCTCATCGGAGATTCCTTCCTTGTAGTGTTGCCATTCAGCTAAATACCTTTATACCAGTTGGTACTGCTATAATCATGGTTGCTGCTGTAAAGTATGCTCGGGTGTCAACGTCCATCCCGACTGTAAACATGTGGTGGGCTCAAACTAAAAACCCTAGAATTCCAATAGAAACTATGGCGTAGACCATTCCGAGATAACCAAATGGCTCTCTCTTTCCTGCGTAGTGGGCGATTACGTGAGAGATCATTCCAAATCCAGGAAGAATAAGAATGTAAACTTCTGGGTGGCCAAAGAATCAGAATAAGTGTTGAAATAAGATAGGGTCTCCCCCTCCTGCGGGGTCGAAAAAGGTGGTATTAACTTTTCGGTCTGTAAGAAGCATTGTTATTGCACCTGCAAGTACTGGTAAGGATAGAAGGAGCAGGAAAGCTGTTACGAATACTGACCATACAAACAAAGGAAGTCGGTCAAATGAAATTCCTGGTGTTCGCATTTTTATAACAGTTGTTATGAATTTTATTGAGGCAAGTATTGAGGAAGCTCCCGCTAGGTGAAGGGAAAATATTGCTAAGTCTACTGATCCTCCAGCGTGGGCTAATCCTCTAGATAATGGGGGGTAGATTGTTCATCCTGTTCCGGCTCCTCTTTCCACGCCTGCGGAAGCTAATAAAAGTAGAAAGGATGGGGGAATTAGTCAGAATCTCATATTGTTCATTCGGGGAAAGGCCATGTCAGGGGCTCCGATCATTAACGGTATTAGTCAGTTTCCGAATCCTCCAATCATAATTGGCATTACCATGAAGAATATCATGACTAGGGCGTGTGCAGTAACTATTACTTTGTATATTTGGTCGTCTTGTAGTAAGGATCCAGGTTGTGCTAGTTCTGTCCGTATTATTACACTCATTGCTGTTCCGGCCATCCCAGCTCAGGCTCCAAAGATAAGATAAAGGGTTCCAATGTCCTTGTGTTTGGTGGAAAAGAATCATCGTCTTAGTTGCATGGTTTATAAATTTGTTATATATAATGTAATCAGAAAATAGTTTAGGTAGAATGATAGCTTTGGGAGTTGTTGGTGTGAGTATAAAGTCTTGCTTTTCTGATTAGAAAGATAAGGATTGAACTTATATTTAAGAAATCAAAATTCTTTGTTTTACCGTTATACTACTTTCTAGTGGGTTGTAGCCTAATGGAAAGGCAATTGGCCGTTAACCAGGAGATAACAAGATCAATACTTGTCAGCTCAGGCTGGGGTAGCAAAGTGGTTACTGCAGTAGACTTAGGATCTATGATCAAGGGTTCAAATCCTTTTCCTAGTTGTGGACTCCGAGAGTTAAACTTGGAGCTATTGATTGCAAATCAATTGTTTTATCTTTTAAACTAAGTTCACTGAAGGGGTTTAAGTTAATTTAAACTAAGAGCCTTCAAAGCTTTAAATAAGAATGGGAATTTTTTAACCTCTGGGTTTTGTAGTGTAATTAACATTTTAGATTGCAAATCTATAGATGCGGGTAATCTCCGTCAAAACTTCAAGGCAATTTGATTTGCACAAATATTAGCTCTGTGTAAAAGAGATGCTTAACTATCAAGCTCTGCCAGGGAAAGAGTAAAGTAAGCTAATAAAAAGCTTTTGGGTTCATACCTCAAAAATGGAAGGATAAATACCTCCCTTTATTTTTGGCCAAAGAGCATTGGAGTGGTTACCAATGATTCCAGTCTGACAATCTGGGGTTATTTTTTAACTAGCTCTTTGTGTTGATTGGGTGGCAGATAGGGATGCAGTAGATTGTAAATTTAGGTAGGAAGGTTCGAGTCCTTTCCTGGTCAGGGTTTCATGAGTATATCAGTACATTCGGCTTCCAACTGAAAGGTTTTTGCAAATAATCAAAAATGAAATAGGTGTGAGAATACTTTATATATATTGATTTGCTGAAATAGCAAAGTGGAAATGCGAGAAGCCTAAGCTTTCTTTATCGAAGGTTCAAATCCTTCTTTCAGCTGTGGATTGATTTGTGTTTTTTGTTAAATCTATTCTTTTTATAGTGCCTGTCTTGTTGGCGGTTGCTTTGTTAACCTTGGTTGAGCGAAAGGTTTTAGGTTACATGCAGCTTCGAAAGGGTCCAAATATTGTGGGGCCTTTTGGGCTGTTACAACCTATTGCGGACGGTTTTAAGCTATTAATTAAGGAGACCTTAAAGCCTTCTAAAGCATCTCCTTATTTATTTTTCTTTTCTCCTGTTCTCTTTTTGGGGATAGCTTTGGTGCTGTGGTCAGTAATTCCAGTGAAGTATTCTGTGTTGAGGATAAAATTGTCTCTGATGTTAATAATAGGTTTATCCAGTTTGTCTGTGTATTCTTTGTTAGGGTCTGGGTGGTCTTCTAATTCTAACTATTCTTTCTTGGGGGCAGTTCGAGCGGTTGCTCAGACGGTTTCTTATGAGATAAGCCTTGGTTTGATTTTGTTAGGGGTGGTATTGTTTGCCGGGGGGTTTAATATAGAGGTTATTGAGAGTTCCCAAAGTAAATCTTGGTTGATGTTTAGTTGTTTTCCTCTATTTGTAATATGATTTGTTTCTACTTTGGCTGAGACTAATCGGGCGCCTTTTGATCTTACGGAGGGGGAGTCTGAAATTGTGTCAGGTTACAAAGTAGAGTATGCTGGAGGCCCATTTGCCATGTTTTTCATAGCAGAGTATGCCAATATTATTTTTATTAAATTGTTGTCTGTTCTTTTGTTTTTAGGCGGGTCTTCACCAGTGGGAAAATTCTTTCCAATTAATGTTTTGGTAGTGAGTATTAAGGCCGGAGTTTTGGTTCTCTTATTTTTGTGGGTGCGAGCTTCTTATCCGCGATTTCGATATGATCAATTAATGTATCTTACTTGAAAGAAGTATCTCCCTCTTAGGTTGTCTTTTCTTGTGTTTTTTGTGGTGTTGTTAGGTGTCTTAAATAGTTTGCCGCCTAGTTCTTGTTTTTTGTAGGTTGAGCTTGTTCCTTAAGGTAAGGACATCTAGCTGATAATTAGATTGAAGAAGGTTAAATTCCTTCCAGGCTTTATGCATCGCAAAATTTTGATGGTATTAATTGCTAATGTGGTATTGGGAACTCTAATTGTTTTGAGAAGACATCACTGATTTACCTTGTGGGTGGGACTTGAAATGAATACTTTGTCTATATTGCCGATTCTTTCTGATCAGTTTACTCCTCGTAAAGTTGAGTCATCGGTGAAGTATTTTCTAGTTCAATCTGTTAGGGCCGGGATTGTGTTGAATGTTGTGATCATCCAGGCTTGGTTATATTCTTCTTGGTCTTTAATGGAGCCTCTAAAACAGGTTACCTCTTTTTTGATGACTTTGGCTTTGGGGCTTAAGTTGGGTTTGTTTCCCTGTCATTACTGATTTCCCGATGTAGTTCAAGGGGTTGGGTTTATCCAGGGCCTGGTTTTATCTACTTGGCAAAAGATAGCGCCATTTACTGTCTTAGTATATGTGGTGGAAAGGTTAAATACAAGTTTACTGGTAAGTTTAGGAGGATTGTCGGTCCTTGTAGGAGGGTGAGGAGGTTTAAATCAAACTCAAATGCGGAAGATATTTGCCTTTTCTTCTATAGCTCATATTGGCTGAATTTGTAGTACAGTTAGGTATTCTGTTAGAGTTGGGTGTGTTATGCTGGTTGTTTACATAATAATAAATTCTTCAGTTTTTTTTATGGCTAAAAGTTTTGATTTGAAGTCTTTATCTCATGTGGGTCGTTTGTCTCTTTATAATTTTGTTGGAGGAGTTGGGCTGGTTTTGAGAATTTTATCCTTGGGGGGGTTGCCGCCTCTTTTTGGGTTTTTGATAAAGTTTATATCTTTAAAGTGCTTAGTTGAGAAAGGATGTTTTATCTTAGCTGGGGTTTTGGTTATGGGTAGATTGTTGAGGTTGTTTTTCTATCTTCGAATAGCTTTTAAAAGAAGTTTGACTTTGTTCCCGCAGCATTCGTTAGTAGTTTTTAGGTGACGAAGAAATCGAAATCAAAATGGGGTGTTTACTTTTGAAGGCGTGTTGCTGAGGGTCAGCTTTGGGGTGAGATCCTTGGGTTTAGTTTGTTTACCTTTGTTTTTATCATTGTTAAAATAATTGTTATATATTAATAAAATTTTAAAAGACTAGCTAGAAGATAATATTGATATTTTAAATTCTTGTGTTGTTATTTTGACCAAAATAGTGTTAATAAGAAGAGTTGAAGAGTATTGGTTAAAGAAATTTAATAAAAAAGCTAAAGTGATAGTACTGTGAAGGAAGGTTGAAATAATATGAAAGATAATTAAATCAGAAAAGAAAAAGTTAAAGTTTGTACCTTTTGTATTATGGTTCAATAAGGTTATGTAAATAGTGTTTTATAACCCGAAGCTGGGCGAGCTAGTGTATTCTGCTTTAAGAGAGAGAGCTTTTACTGTTGCAATAGTAAGGTTTGAGGGTACATTAGGTGTGAAATGCTTATCGCGCTCAGGGATAGCTGGTTTTCCTAGAAATTGGGTGTAAGCTAAATATATGTTTTTATCGCTGTAGTAATTATTTTACAGAATAATAAAGTAGTTTTTGATAGTAGCATAATTGTAAGACAGGAAGGGATAAGCTTTTCTGTCAATAAAGAAAAAGCTTTATTTACTAATTAAGGGTAGTTTTCATAGTAATGTGTCGGATATTGATAAAAAGTAGGATTAATAGCATCTAGCTTTACAAAGGGCGTTAAAGCTTATTTAGTGTAGAAGATACAAAAGATTTTTAGAAAATAATTCTAAATTGTAAAAGTTTATAGGAGAATTTCATAGGTTTGAAAGTTATAATGTTGAAATTAGTAGAGAGTAAAAGCATATTTTTTGTGTATTAATCAGGCCTAACATTGGATGGAACAATTATTCATTATCGGGAAATTAGTTTGTTTAAGTTGTCTACTAACACAAGTAATATGGTGTAGCCTAAATTAAGGGAAAGGAACTCGGCAAATAAAGATTTCGCCTGTTTACCAAAAACATCGCTCTTTGTAAAGAATCTAATATATAAAGGGTCCTGCCTGCCCAGTGACTTAGTTAAACGGCCGCGGTATCTTGACCGTGCAAAGGTAGCATAATCATTTGCCTCTTAAATGGGGGCTGGTATGAATGGCAAGACGGGAATCTAGCTGTCTCTCCCTTATATCTTGAAGTTAATATTTCTGTGAAGAAGCAGGAATGGGATCGCAGGACGAGAAGACCCTATCGAGCTTTAGTAGAAATAAGATATAGCTTTGTCAATAGTGTTTGTGTTGCTAATTCAATTGTTAGAAACAGTTCTTATAGTTTTACTACTAAAAACAGTAGTGTTGTATATATAATACTTAGGTTGGGGCAACCGCGGAGAATAATTATCCTCCGTTAATTTTATTGGAAAAACAATTATTTTCCAATATAGGATTTATTTAAAAAGTGATCCACCTGCAGTGGTGAGCAAAAGAATAAGTTACCGTAGGGATAACAGCGTAATTTTTTTGGAGAGTTCATATTGATAAAAAAGTTTGCGACCTCGATGTTGGATCGGGATTTCCTGGGGATGCAGCAGTTCCCAATGGTTGGTCTGTTCGACCATTAAAATCCTACGTGATCTGAGTTCAGACCGGCGGGAGCCAGGTCAGTTTCTATCCACGATTTTAAAAAAATAGTTTTTCTTAGTACGAAAGGACCAGAAAGGCGGTACCCCTGCTTAAAGGTATGTGCTGTAACAGTGTTCTGTTAAAAAATAAGATTTTATGGAATTATTTGCGTAGGTTTAATGCCCCGCAGGTAGAAAACGAAAAAAACCTAAAAAGTCGTTTTATTAGGCTAAAATTTAATAATTTTTATAAAAATAAAAAATTAGCCTGCATAGTATCTCTTTTTTTCTTTAAAAGAGGAGTTGCTGGAAAGCCCCAAGATCCAAAAAGGGAAATAATCCTGTAGATAGAAAGGTCTTAAAGCACACTAGTTGTATGCCCTGTTGTCAGGGGAGTGAGTCTTGATCCCTCGGTTATTAAGTAAAATAAATAAATAAAGCGTATTGCGATGTTCTTTGGAAGGTTCTGTACTATCCCTATAAAGCTGATTAGTTGGCCCCTGTCCTTACCCCATGAGGGTGGTGCTTGAACACTAACTTATGTGGATGAATACCTAAACAATGGGTTACCCCCGGAGGGGGGTAATTAAGTAATTATGAGTGCATTTGGTGGGTGGGAGCCTTAAAAAGGATTTGAACCTCCTTCCCTTAATTTACAAGATTAATAGCTGGCCGATTAGCTTTTAAGGCTCAGAATTTTTATTGGGGTTCTAACCCAAACTTGGGGCGTGAAAAGCCACTGTTGTTGTTCAACTATAAAAATATTTGTGCCAGGCGCATTTTCCAATACGCCTACTTTGTTACGACTTTTCTCCTCTGTGGACGAGAGTGACGGGCGATGTGTGCGCATTTTAGAGCTTGGGTGGGCTTCATGTTTACTTTCTGTTAAACATTACTGCTGAATCCTGTTTGAAGTCCCTTTTTCAAGAGATTGTCCACAGTTGTATTTTTGGTTGATATAGTGTTGTAGCTCACTCATCCCCAGCCTATTAACTGCACCTCGATCTAACGTAGTGAAGAAATTCTTCTTTAGGTATACTTCCCTTGGGGGGTAGACTGACGACGATGGTATACAGGTTGTATGTTCAAAAGCTGGTAAGGTATTTCGTGGGTTATCGGTTAGATGGCAAGCTCCTCCAGGAAGGTCTAAAAAACCGCCAAGTCCTTTGAGTTTTAAACTTTAGTTTGTAGTTCTCAGGTGTTGTGGTTTTTTACGGCTCATATAGTGGGGTATCTAATCCCAGTTTATTTTTGAGCTTTAGTGATGGTCTATGAAAGCTGGGGTTAATATTTTAGTTGTTCTAAGTGTTCTGTAAGCTTATTACTGCTAGAGTTAGTGTTGTACCCAGGTTTGATTTAATCACCTTTTTACCGTTAATTCTTAACTAGGACCTTATGTATAACCGCGGTGGCTGGCACATAATTTACCGGTAATCTTTTCTATGGCTGTATCAAGCTGTTGCTTATTGTACAATGTTGAGTACTGCAGGGGTGGGGTTTATGGTTCTTAGCGTCTTAGGTATCTAAGGATTTAGTCCTGATGCTGTTGTTAAAGGCTATTTTCCTCTGGGGTCGGGCCTGTGTTAACTCACTTTTTGCTCTTCACTTGCATGTATCATCCTAGAAGTAATTAAGAATAGGACTAGGACCAAATCGGTT